>NC_056473.1:22846907-23063593 GCF_008729295.1 Plectropomus leopardus
TACGGCCCAGATGAATACCTAAGCATTTCATTTACGCTCAGTGTTTGCTCTGAAGATTACATTATTAATCCACGGAGACAGAGGATTATGGTTTGTGGTCCCACTGACTCAGAAGGCACAGCTGGGACAAACTAAATTGAGGTCACATTCCTATATGCCAGGTTTCGTGCCCTTTTATCCTTTATCTAGATTCATAATGGCATCAATAGCTTATCATAGCTACAGCTGGATGATTGGACTTGTATTAGACTGGGGATAAACCACATGTTGATGCATGTCTGCCTATAGTGATACATTACATCACCCCTTGTTTTTTTCCTGTTTTCTTGCATTTTATATTAAACCCCCTACACAGATACATACACACACACACACACACACACGGCTCACAGGTATTTTCACTTAATCTGCCTGATGAGACATCTTCTTACTCAGGATTGTGTGGGTGTGCACAGACTGTGCATGACTGACATCTTCCTCAATCTCTCGTTAAATTTGATGTCAACTGTCACAGTGGGATGTTTTATACCTATATTTTTTATATTTTATTATATTTTCTCACTATATATTTTTTCTCCCAATTCTCCATACCACATTTAGTACTAAGTGTTTACAGTATGACCTATATACATATCTCTACAGTAAAGTTTTAACATACTTAGCCATTTTATACAACAAAAAAATTAAACAGTACTTGTAAATACTACTTGGGATGTAAATCAAAAGTGTCATCAAGATTTAATACTATATTGATTATACCAATATGATACTTTCTGATATCACAAAGACTGACGCAATACGGTTTAGATTCGATTCAGTTCAGGTTGATATGAGACAATATCAGTAAATATTGTCACTGAATTTTAAAAAAAAAACCTTTGAGCTGCCTGGAGCTAGGTAGATAGCACTGTTTGAATGTGAAGGAAGGAGCCTAAGAATTTCAAAATGAAGGTTAAAGATGATGATATGTATCAATGTTCTCACTTTTTATTGATAATATTGAATTTTTGATCATTCAGTCAATATATCAGTCCAGACTGATGTATCGTTACATCCATCGATCCATCAAACATTAATCAAACAACAACTTCAGAATTCCAATTAAGCTTAACAAATTTCTAAATGTAACCTTTTCCAGCTGTGAGCAGTTCTGTCATTTTTTTGTGCATTACGTTGAAGGACAGTACACAGCTAGCAATTTTTAGCTCTAAAAACGTTCCAAGAATGCAACCAATGCAATGTTTTAGTAGCATTCTCAGCTGCAAGTTTTCTTTTGGTTTTGATGCCATTCTTCTTAAATTAGGGTAACATTCTCTATAAATATAAAAAAATGTTTAACATCCTCAGAATGCTGCAGGTATAATGTCACATCTTAGTGAGCATTTAACCTCATAGGGACATTAATTGAAATGATTAACATCCTTAAAACATTCTTTGAACATTAGATTAAAAAGTTTTCTTTAAAACACTATTGCAACTTGTAGGTAATGTTAGCCAATGTTGTGGGAACAACATGCTACCTGCAGCCTATACATCAACAGCACACTAAAAAAATCTGTTTTTCCACTATAAACAGTTTTTTTGTGTACTTTATTTTTTAGCTCCTGGACCCAGACACTGTTTTTGCTAGCTCACTGTTCTGACCATCAGCTGGATTTACTGGGACTCTGAAATGATGCAAAGCCATTGTTAAAGATATTAGTTCCACCTGTGCTTTTTACTGCTATTACAAGTCAAAAAATGTTTTCTGTTTCTAAAATATGAATGATATGGCAGCATAGTGTTATGGATGGTGAGATGGAATATCCACTTATTTATCTACCTGTATTTTTTCCCTCACAAGACTGAAGCACCACCAACTTGCAACGATTGTAGTTAAGACTCTGTTGCCTTAATGTAGTGATTGCTCTTTCATCTTTGACCAGAGGGCGGCAGTCATGCGCGTGTTCTGAGTGCGTTTGCAGGGTGTCACCACACACACACACACACACACACACACAACACACAGGCTACATGATGTGCAATTCCTTTGTAACGAGCAGCAATGCCAACATAAGGAATATTATGTCAGCCATATTGAAATCATAAATCTGCAGAATGATTTTGTCATCTTCTCTTTAAATATCAGACTGCAGTTGATTTTCTAACTAGATGGACTTTTAACTACCTCTGACATCACTGAACTTTGGGAGGTTCTGGTTTTGGGAGGTTCTGGTTTTAGACGACCACTCAGATGAGACAAGAAATTCACGTCACCAAAACACGTTTCTGCAAGATTATGATGGACATTTTCCACCGTTTGTGACATCTTTTTGAGTGAAAGCTAATTGGTTTGTTGAGAAAATAGCCGGCAGATTAATCGATAATGAAAAAATAATCATTAGCTGCAGTCATATTTGAAACTCATCATCGAATTTTTTTTGTTGTTGAATATATTTGATTATACTTGATGGGAGGATTGATAATGTCAAAAACAAAATATAAAATTAAAAAATAAAACAAGGGAATTTGAGAATGAGAAAACTATTCCGCAAAAGGCATCTATTGAAGTTTGTCAAACAAATAAAAAAACAAAAAAAACAAATACATTTTCACTTGGTGATTTCCGTGAAGATCATAAAAATTGAGATTTTCAAAGGTTTATTGTAAAAAATAGCTCATATGGGGGACGATTGTTGCAGGAAACTTATTTTAAGAAGGAATATCGGATGAGTGAGCCAAAAACTGACAGAAAACTAGTATATCCGTGCACAGATGGCGTTTTGATCCATTACCCATATTAGGCAAGGCAAGGCAGCTTTATTTGTACAGCACATTTCATACAACAGAACCATTCAAAGTACTTTACAGAGGAATAAAATATAAAAACACGATAAAGGATATAGACTCAATAAAACAGTAAAGACATAAGATATGAAAGGTAAAATGAATTACAAAATAAAGAAAAAAATAAAATTAAAAAAATAATTAAAAATAGCAAAAGTGCAGACAAGAGGTGCAAAGATAAAAGGAACATATAAAATGATATAACAGTAGTTTCGTTTCTTGAGCTGTGTCTCCAATGCACCAAAACGCGACTCGTCATTATTTTTCAAGTAAGTATGGATCCTTGAAGTCTGGGGAAAAGGGCACAATAGGAAAGCTTAACAAGTTTGAGGCTTTGCGCTCAGCTATTGGATGATGGATCACAGTAGTAGCCTACCAAGCAACGGTGAGGGCAAACGTTGTCATCCCGCCTCCTGTGGACCCTCTGCAGGCCTGTAATTGGTCGCCAGACTTGCCATTCCCCTCCCGCCCAGGTTAGGTTGCTCTGCAACGTTAAGATGCTCAATTGATGGGCGTACTGAGCTGTGCAGTGAAAGGAGATACCCTTTACGTGTTTCATTGTAGCAAAACAAAACCATGTTCTATCTTGGTTACATCACTGCTTGTTGCTGGTTTCTCCGCGACACCCTTCCTGGAGCTCAGCTGTTTTTTCTCCCTGCGCGCGGCGACAAGCGGGTTGGACGATGCTATTGCGGCGTTTTAAAGGGAAAAAAGCTCATGACAGAATAACAACACAAGGCAGTGCGTCGCCGCCAGCGCCACATATCAGTGTTTCTTAGTTTAAATCCGGATGAGGTGCTTTTGATCTTTCTCGCACGCGCGGTTGGACTCGGACAACGCAGGTAGTTTTGGGGAGAATTTGGTGAAACGCACCTGCCGCGAACCGGAAAAAGCACATGGACATCTGTTCCCTGGACCTCAAGTCGGACATCTGAGTATTTCTATCAAACATCTCTCTTTGTTTGGCCGCCATGGAGCATGCACAGTTTTCAATCTGCAACCTCGGTTTGATTTTTACTCGTCGCGGGGATTCAAACCAGCCCGAGTGTGAGGATGACAGCTGATCGCCCCTCCTCTCCCGGGACTTAAATAAAAACGCGCTCCATCTGAATCCGCTGCCCTCGATCGGAGTCTCAGTTTCAGCTGTGTTTAACAATAGATGGAGCGCAGAGGGCTGTGACATTTGGTTGATTGCCACCTTCCCCTGATCAGGTTACCTTCACACGCGCAATCCGTCAGAGGTGTCACCGGCAGTCATATTTCACTGGAGGCCTTTTAATGTCATTTGTACTCATTTGGAAGACTGTCGCTCTGTAAGGAAGTGTTGCAGCACTGTGGAGATATCACCTCTCCACATGGAAACTAAATTCTTGCTCGCTGATACTTTGCGCTAAACCCCATGGCCCGGGGATGATCCTTGAGTAGCCGATAAAATAATCAGCGTCGCGGTGTCAGCAAAGGCTTGAGCTACAGGGGATTTGTGTAGATTATCGCCGGACTGCTATTTTGCTCCCCCGGTCACACTCTTAACTGAACTTAGCAGCTTTTGATCTGCAGCCTTTTCCCTGCTGCTGCAGCCAGCCTGGAAACTCCAGCAGGGAAGCCTGTTTACAAGCCACGCTATTCATAAGGGGGGAAAGGGGAGGAAAAACCGGGTTGCATTCATAGGCAATGACTGCCACAGAGGTGTTTGGACCCAGATCTGAGGATACGACGCGTTTGGCGCTGCTGTCACCCCGTGGATCCGGGGGAATGAGGCGCGCTTTAAGGCAGTAGTCAACACTCGTGTTTACGCGCAGGCTGCCTGCGATGCCGTCGCTTTGAGCGGGAGACCTTCAGAAAGAGCCAGACAGAAATAAAACACAGAGCAGCCACTTTCCGGACCTCTTTTGACTATCTACCGGGCGGCTACCGGAGGATGTTTGAGCCAGGATGCTGCGCTTCCCCGTGAAGAAGATCCGGAAGCAGTTCAAGCTCCTGCTGCTGCTGGTGCTGCTCACCTCCGCCGTGTGGTTCACCTACCTGCACATCAACCAGGGCAAGACCATCAAACTCCACTTCAACTACGGAAAAGGTAGGATTTCTGTGTCTGTTCATCTCATGCATTACTCTGTCAGGCTTTGTAAAAAGGAGTCTTGTCTTTTAACCTGATGGATATGAAGTAACAGCCCCTAAAGACGTGTTAGACAGGAGGCAGTACCATAAACTAGTTCAACACCACTATAAAGTCACCTCTGAGAACAGTGAGCTCCTGCAGGAATATTAAAGGAATATTAAGGTGACATCCTCAACGATAAAAATGCAATACAGCATCGTAAGGCCTCTGTAAAGTCACCACATACACTGTAAAATCTGACAAGCTGATTTTACTTCGAATAATATTGGAAACCGACTGCCTTGAAAAAGTAAAGTAAACATAACTATGAATTTTAACATATGTTTATATTTAATTGTTAAGTTTACTCCAAGTTAAGCTGCTGTTACTTAATTCTTTGAAGTATTTGCAACTTAAAAATGACAAGTGATATTACCTTGTTCTTTTATAACTTCAGTAAACAAAGTTAGCCTGATGTAACTTGATCATCACAAAGAGGAGTTTTCAGGGGATTTACAAGCTCTGTTTTGTCAACATGTTTAAGTAAATACAAATATGACTGGCCAGTTTGCAACCAGCAGAATACAGATAGCACAGTATACTTAGACTGATTGATTTAATCAAACTTGTCATTTTTATGTTGCAACAACTTCACAAAACTAAGTAAATATAACTAAATTAAGAGTAGACTTAACAGCTAGCTGTAAAGTAAACACAAATTAAGACCAATAGTTCTATTTACTTACGTTTTTCAAGGCAGTTGGTTTTCTAGATTTTAAAAAAAGTAAAATTAACATGTCAGATTTTGCAATGTAGTAACAAGTATATCAGAGATGTCAAAATCCCAATCTCACGATAAGGTCAGTATGAACACCACAGGCGCAAAAAGTCCCTTTATAAATATAAGTAGTTGCATGGATTTATGACAAATGTGTCCTTGCTGACTTTCACACACAGATTGTCCTCCCTGTGGGTTGTGTGATGGGTACGACCAGAGAAGAAGTATCAGAGAGAGGCAGCCTGTCTCATAAATTAACAATAGTTTCCTTCTCTGGGCTAAGTAAAGAGCACCGCGGTGTCGGGCCAGGTCGAAAGCCAGACCCCCGCCTTCAACATTAATAATCAAAGGGCTGTTCATGAAGGTGGCTACAGAGGTCATAGGCATGCCAGTCAGACTTAGAAGAAAATATCAGCGGCTCGGTCAGTGCAGGGGAGGCAGGTCTCCACCTGCTGCTGTGATGCTTCGTATTACCAACGCTTGATTGCATTAAGCCACTGTGCACAGCGCATACGGCTGGTTGTAAGTGATGCAGAGCATCGTACAGGAAATGTTAATGAAAGAAATACTGATGAAAGGTGCTGGGCGACATAACGTACCCTCAGTTACTACAGATTCAACATGGGACAGCGGTGTACTCTGTCTCCCGCAGCTGTCTGTGTAAAGTGATACCCAATGATTATGATGTCCTTGAAGAGTGTACACCATGCACGCACACACACACACACACACACACACACACACACACACACACACACGCACATGCACTGGCACACACGATGCAGTGACACACAGGGATCATTTCATTGACTCTGATCTCAGCCGTGGGGTTTTCCCAGCGACAGACTAGATTTAGTTTTCTGATGTTGAGAGTCCTGAATCATACTGATGGCTGACGGCTGCCACTCCGGCTTCTTGTGTTTGGTAACTGCAGCTAAGTGAACTGTGAGATTGTGTCATGAGCTACTAATGTAACACAGTGCTCCTGCAATGAATTCCACATATATGACGTTTATATTATTCCACCATGAATGTATATGGCAGATATGTCTCAAGAAAAGTACACAAAAATGTACATAATAAGCCTCATATGAGGCGGATTTATTGCAGGGCTTTGGTGTTGCATTGCACCGTATCATACAGGTGCTCATGATATTATGTCTCACAGATGAAGTTGATGTAATGAATGGTCACTCTCGTCCCCATATACTAAGCAGATTTGTTGGATATCGTTGCATTGTGCTTTCTTTAGCCTTTGTGATGTTGCTGTTGCTGCACTGCTGATTTTGTGCCCAAAAGCATGATTGTCCTTTTCATTCCCTGAAATCGCATAGCCTGCTGATATTTCCTGAATTTACTGTGTTCCTCATTTTAAGGATTCCGCTAATAGTATGCCTTTTGTGACTCGTCCGCTGCGGCCGTCTGGCGAGGGCAAGAAGCTGTTATGCTGTACTTTGCTGGTCTGTGTGTCTAATTGACTGTCTTCCATTTAGCAGGCATCTGAGCAGGTCAACTCACTTAACCTCTTATGAATAACATGTCCCCTCTCGCACCAAGGGTTTCTAAGTGAGATGTAGCCATTACTGAAAATGGGGCTCTATGAAGTGTGTAAATATTCATATCAGGCTGGCAGTATTCTCTCCACACAAAAATCTTCATTGATTCTTTGCACTGAGGTGGGGCAGGTAGAAATAATGTAATTTCATTTTTGGCCTGAGTCCTCCCTTATTTAAATATGAAATGACAATTTGTCAAATTTCCATTCCACTTGTTCCTATTTTAGAGGAAATTAGATTTGTCTCAGCCAAATCCTCTCCTTGAGGAAGCACACGTATTAGACAGATTGCTGCTAGTACTTCATCCACTAGATAATGTCTTATTGGCATATGACCAGCAGACTTATGAGAAATATAAACATCTTGGCATAAAGTGCCCCATTGAGGCTTCGTCTATCTAATTGTGAATAATGATTTGAGAAGCGCGTCGGAGACAGTTTACAGCAGGTGATTTTACACACATTCTGTGTAAAGTGTTCCAAAGTTCAGTCGGCTCACCTCTGTGTGCTCATGTGTTGGTTGACTGGGTCAACATAATGAGGGGGCAGAGGCCTGAGACTTTGAGAGGAGACCTTCTTAATGGTCCCCCACAGAGTCTTCATGGCAAACAAACACGGCTTTGTAATGCATTCAACGCTTCTCGCTGAAACACATCATGCGTATCCTCAAGACCTAACAAACGCCTTGAATACATTTTCTACTTCATAAAACATTTGCAATGGCTTTTGCGAACGCTTTGAAACTTTCTTTGTTTACACATGTCGGCGGCCTTTTGTCGTCTTTTAACCCGGCATTGCCACCTCTTTGGTGCATTACATCCACCAGCTGTAACTGCTCTTTCCATGTGGTAGTGATTTGTATGAACCTACTTGTGTGTGTTTTGGAACTGCAGTCCTGGATTTATCAGACATTACCTGGTGGATCTGTATGTGTGTGTGAAAATGTCCAAATCAGCTAGAATAGACATTAAAGTGTTTATTTACAAAGCACTTCTTGGTTAACTTTCTCGGTGACTTGTAGGTCTTTTTAAGTGCAGAGCAACGTCTCACTGCAGTAGGTCTCAAGACTATTTGGTCCTCGAAAATCATCATGTCAGTACCTAAATTGGGAAATTGGCTTTTATATATTATGGCCCACACAAGTGGAACAACCTTCAGACACTCTTAAAATTAGACGCACTAATCCCTCTCAATCAATTTAAATCTCTGTTGACTGACAGAGCGCAGTGAATGCATGTTATCCTTGAGTGATGTTGTCCTTAGCGTTGATGTTTTTGAGTATTTGTTGATGTGTGCAGTGCCTATTGTGTGTTTTTGCCTTAATATGCACTTTAGTTTCACACTTCTCATGTTTTGCAGATGTATTTTGTAGTGTGCTGTTGTTTTTGTTTTTTTTTGCAATGTAATCAGGGCGTCTTTGTAAAAGAGAGCTAAACTAAACAAAAAACTCACTATTTCAAAGTCCGTGTAATGTCCGAGCCCAAGTATGACTAGAGCAGGTCATAGTGCGGAGAATTCACAGTCAGTGAGTCGGCGGGTTGATGAAGTTCCTGTCATGTGACTGGCGGAAAGCAAAAAAAACCCAAACATCTGAGTATGAAGATGAAGGTTCGTTTACACGTAGAAAAGCATCTAACTGGAGAGATGACGAAATTCTAAATCTTCTGTTGGTAAAGACTGATAGCGTAATAGTGAGACAAATTCAAGGAACGGCAAGAGACTTGCTCGTTAATACCCAAATTACCAACCAGCTATGTAGCAAAAGACTGCAATTTCTGCAGCATACTTTTTGCATCATGTCCTGCCTCATGCACACTTTACCCAAGCTCCACGCTTTCCTAAACCAAACGGAGTATTTCCAGTAGGTGAGAACGCATCTGACATAGACCATCTCCTGCTGCGTGTTTCCTGACTTGTTTTTCTGGACATTGTGTTGAGTTCTCACAAGAAAACATCCATAGAGACACAAAAAAGGCCCACTCCAGTCTCAGAACAGTAATGGAAAGTCTGAGGTTGAACTCTGTGGTCTGGCTGACAAGAATCTGGGTGCGGCGGTGAAAGGAAAGCACTCTCGACAGGTGCTGATTGCCACGAGCAAGCTTCAAATAGCAATGTTCTTGTTTTTCCCGGGCTAGTGACATTTACATCGTATAGTTTTAAAGGGTTTTGCTGGGTCTATATGAGCTGTGGCGTTACGAGCCCAACCTGTGCATTACCAAGTCTATGTATTGTGTCCGCTTGATTTTCGCTAGTCTGATGAACATGTAATTTACCTAAAAAGTAATATGTGGTCATTGACATCACACTGTGGTGGGTAGGCAAAGAAATCATTTCATCGGATCATTTAGCACCAAGCCAGCTGCAGACACATTGAAATGGACACTAAATTATTCAGAACAGGATGGAGCTGTGTGATTGACTGGTGATTGAATGGTGATGGGCAGTGCGCTCACATTTTTTGTAATTTTATAGAAAGTAGAGAGAGACAGAGAGAGACGGATCCAATATCAGGGAGGTAATGGCACACATGAACGGCAGCTCATGAAGTGAGGAACTTGATTTCTGGCAAATTCTAGAAGTTGAAGTTACTTCCTACCACAGAAATAGAATAAGAGGATAACAGACATTTAAGTGTTTGCTGTTGTCAAATGAGTGGTTAAAAAAAGGTTATTGTTGGTTGTTGTTTTAGTGACATCACACGTCAGCGGGGCCTTAAAGTGTGTCACAGTCACTAGTTTGAGAAATCTGTTTTGGCCATCTGTACATACTAAGCTAGTGTTTTATATTTGCTCTCTCCTGTTGATGCTCATCATGTAGCCTGGTTCTATAATCAACGGAGATCGGACACAAAAGACACCTCTTGATCAGGATTGGGTGCTTTAAACCCATACCTGTAATTCAGTACTGGTACCCAGTCATACCTTCATCAGTACTTTTATTTTTGAACAAGCCTCAGGGGGAATGTAGACTTAAAAGCAATTCTGCTTCTCTGCTATTTTCTCATCACACGTGGAGTTCTTCTATCTTCTGTCACAGTCCATCTGTCTCGCTGTGATAGGCTATTACCAAAGTAGTTTTGAAAAGAAAAAAGACAGGATGCCATAAGCATCACAGCAGATTATCACTACAGCGATAGTTTGGGTTCTTTGGGGAGCCCATAAGCTGGAGCTGTGGCTAGCATCTTGGCATTTGGGTGCGTTCGCCTCTTGTCTGAAATTGAACCCGGCGGAGCTCCACTTCCAGCCTTGGAGCTCCATGGTAGGCTTCCAGGCTTTAGGGCCCTGGCGTTCGCACCCAGATGCGCTCTCTGGTACAGAGATTTGGCACCAGTGGATTTAAAGTGAATCACTACTTGTTAATACCAACATAATTTAGTTTGATACCCGTAAAAGTACTGAGCTAAGTACCCATTTCTCCATGCTTCCCACCACTCTGTACTGCAAAACCTCACCTGAGTGAGTTCTCAACTTGCCTCAAGTAAGTTTATACGGACATTAGCCTGCTATAAAGGTCATAGTTCTTTGCAAAGCTAACAGTGCAGTTAAAAAATGGCTGCCACTCTGGCAGTGCTGCTATGTTGATTTGAATTTCTGCTCTACTCTTATTGTATTTCTATGCCTCCTACCCTGTGAAACGTCTCTGCTTGAGGAGTGAACTTTAGGTAGAGAACATACATACAACAGAGCAGTCTTGATTTGCTCTGTGTATGAGTGTATCATTTAGCCTCTCTTGTTTACGAACCAGCCAGTCAGAAAAATATAATCACACTCACACACAGACACACACATACACACACACACACACACACACAGACCCTCACACACACACATTACGTCCAATGGGGCGTAATATTTGGGTGTTTCTTGGGGCATTCATTTATCTTTTCTTAAAAGCCAAGGTAGTTGCTGTAAGTGTGATGATGAGGAAAGCCAAAAAGGTGTAATTAAATAGTTTTCAGATTGCACAGTGGCCAGACTAGCCTTATTTAATCAGAATTTCAATGAGGAAGTGTGTTGGCAGGCAGCGCTGCGGTGCATATTAGATGAGTGCCACATTTATGCGGCCACCCAGTTGTACAACAGCCCCCCTGTTTACCAGCATCAACAGGTCCACTGAGGAGGAGGAGGCTGGCTGCTGCATACAGGCCTCTATTGATTAACTATGATTACACATGTAGAGGCACGCACACGTGCATACACTCAACAACCCCCGTACAAAAACACAAATATGTTGCCTGTATATTTGTAAAATGGCTCATAATGCACACATCCCCACTCTGAAGGGATAAGGAGGAAGTCGGAAGGGGAAGTCTCAGGGGCCTCGACAGATTGGCTGCTTGGTTGCCCATGGAGACAACATATGGAGAGGAACATGCTGGGCTGGTGGGATGTTTCAGCTCTTATTTTATCAAGACCGATGAATTCAAAGGTTTTGAGGAAGCTTTTATGCGTTGAATATCCTCAGAGAGACTAAAAATAAAGCACATGTGGATGCCGTAGCATTGTATTGTGCTCATATCTCTTGATAGGAAGGTGAAACTCCAACCGCATACGCACACATACACACACACACACACACAAACACACAAACACACTTGGACATAGTTGCAGTTCAGTATCAAGTTGGATTTGGCTTGTTGTATCTCAGCAGCAACACCCTCAGGCTTGCTGGCTGTCATGGTAACCATGCCCTCCGATGTCACTTTTCCTAATTTTAGCTCTTGTGGTTCTCTCGGATGGTCAGATTTACCTTGGCCAGAACCACTCTGTAATCCCGGCGTTTGTAAATGCTTTCAAGTGTACACAGCACCTTTTTCATGCCATTATTTATTCATGTAACAATGAATATTGTCAATTAACCTTTCAGATTTGTGAGTCATGCAGCGGCTCGATGCCCTATTGCCCCTTTGGTGAACAGTTGTTAATGGGAGAAGGAAGAACAGAGCAAAAATAACAAAACCATAAACAACCTGCATGCTTAGTGAAAAAGCAATTTCCGAGGCAGTCGTGTTGTATATCTTAGGTGTGTTTCTGACAGCTGAATTTAGAAGCTTTTACAGGAACACCGAGCCCAGCGTGGGAGCAGTCTGCAAGTCTGCATCAACAAAGTGGTTTGGGCATGTTAAACCGGGGTCACATGTGAACCCAGCTGGGCAGTGCGACTTTTAAAGATTGCTTCCATTTGGGAATCCTGGGGCCTTTATATCACTGTGTAAGAGCTCCGTTAATCAGATGAAAATGGGGGGAAAAAAAAAGAAAAAGCTTTTCATCAGGAGACATCCTGAAAGGGGTGAATTATGAAATTGTAGCTGTACTAATGTGGTGATTTATATTCTTTACAGCCATACTGTTTGGCTGGCTTAACAGAAATATTTCTGAGACTGAGCAAGCACATAATTCGATTTTCAGACGGAAGTTATTGCTGCAGAAACCTGGATGTTTTCAGTGCTGTGATTATAAAATTGAGAAGTGGAATCTTACAGTGCAATCTTTGAGAAATGATTAGATCTAACTGTACTGATATGGAGAGACTGCATTATATATGAAACAGTCATTTAATTTAAAGCAACCGAATCTTTGACGTCTTATTTCATTTAAAGGGCTGCATCATAAAAGCACGTGGCAGTCAGTCCATTGTAAGCTTGTGTCTGGGGAGCTGGGATGGGACTGTCAGAAGCTCTACCATGAATCTGCCCCACAGCTTATCTGACCAACCCAGTAAATCTCTCTCTCTGGGTAATTCCACAGCAAGGATGAACGATGTCCCCATAACAACTCGCACAGTGCATCGTCAATGTGCCTGGATGCTGTAGGACCTGTGTGGTGGAGGTGGAGACAACGGAAGGATTAAGAGGGGGAAATAACACCTCCTGCTCTTCTTACGCGTTTGCAGATATTTCATTGTCCATGCTGTCATATTGGTGCATTTGCTCAGTTTCATCCCCACTTGCATCTCTAAAAATATGTTATTGTAATCTCTCGCTCAGTAGTGATTAGCATTTTCTTGCTTGTGCAAAATGCACAGTGCTACTGGACCGAATTTATTATGGTGCTAAAATAATTCACACTCAGGATCTGTTACATTCACATACCCACAGTGCATTTCACAACCCTCAAGTGTTGCTTGTAATATTAACAGATGTGGATATAGGATCGAGGGATGAAGGGAGGCTAGGTTGGAAGGTGAGCAAAAGCATTGGGAAAAACACAAGTCCGGAGTGTGTTAACCTCGGGGTTAATGAAATTTGTGTTGGCCTGCCTAACAAGCCACCATCAAGGTACCAGCTCTGCCCCATGCAGATGAGAGTTCTGGCCCGCTGCCACAGCTTTGCCGCAGGAGATTTGTCTCTGTGTGTGTGTGTGTGTGTGTGTGTGTGTGAGAGAGAGAGGGAGTTAGCGAGTGAAACAGAGAGATTTAGTGTAAAAGAGAGGGAAATGTGTATGTGTGATGTAGTTTGTTTTTTTTCCCAGTGTGTTATTGCATGTGTCTGTGAGTGCGCACCACCCCGATCTAGCTGCCGTCTGCACTTTAGCCCCAGTGTTTAGCTGAGCAGAAGAGGAAGCAGCTGAATGATGGCACTGTCTGCCCGCTGGCACGCTCGCTGCAAATGGGGGACGAGCATTTGGGGAGGAGGGACAGGGCAGAAGAAGGACACCCTTCTCACGCAACAGGTGGGACACGCAGCAGGATGCACCAGGAGAGGATGTGGCTGTGACTGTTAATATTCCCAGCCCTTTGTGGAGAAAAATCTGTTTGTACCTGGAACTGTGTTGGTTGTGTCCAGATGAGATGAGCTTTGCTGTGGAAAGCTATTCAGGTGTGTCTTCCGTATGCAGCGGGAGGGTCTAATAATGCAGCAATCATACTGTTAAACAATGCCATCTAGATTTAATTAAGACCAATTTTCCTCAGTAGAGAGATAAAAACCCACACAATTTGGACAATTTACTAGGAAGCTGCTGGGAGACACAGAGGAGAGGAGTGTAAATCTGAGAGTGAGCAAGTTGTTGGTGAATTTTAAGAAATGAGAAGCCACCGGAGAGCGAGAAAGAAAAGAGGGAGTGCCACAGAGACAGATGTCAGGTGGGAGTATCGACTGCAGACGATCATGATCCTTGTCATGATGGGATTTGTCAGTTTCCCCGCGCTCGGGCCCGGTTCCGCTCTTTACTCCCCACCTCTGCAGAAGGATTTTCTTTCATAGGGTTTCTATGCAGCGCCGGGCTGTATCAGCTCTGGTGTCGCCTTACTGTAAGTGATCCGGACTGAGCAGGATTTCAATCAATCATCAAAGAGTGTGTCTGTGCGCTCCCTGCTGCTCAGAATGAGCTTTCTGTAGCGGTGGTTAATGGAAAAGGTCACCTCTCCTCGAGGCTGTGCTGGTTCTCAGCAAAGACAGAGAAAGGATCAGAGGAGAGGACAGATAAACCTCAGAGACAGAAGAAACACAGGGGATGTTGGTCGCATTGTAATCACCTTTGTGGATATGTTTTTTTTCAGAGCTCTGTTGAAAAGTCAGAAATTCTTGATATAAGACAGTAAAGTGACCGTAGCGTGCTTGTCCCTGAGCGCATCCTTCTTCGTAGTTTTCACTCGTATTCCCTGTCACCCTTCTTTTGAAATCACTATCATGCACATTCTTCCCTTCCAATGCTCACTTATGAATATTTACACATTTGCCAGATCTGGAGGTGGGATAGGAATTCATCTCCATTTATAAAAGCTCGCCGGGCAAAGTTGAGTAGGAAAGTTTTCTTTACTTTGACATTTAAGGGCTTTTGCTAGTATTGTGTGGCTGCCATTTAGATAAAACTGTATCCTGCTCTTATACACAAAAGGATAAAAAACACCAAGTATGTGATAGTGGTGCAGATAAGGCTCCCCACTGCTCCACAGCAGGTCTGACGGGTCTCCCCTGCTGACTGCAACCCAATATGAAACTCTAGTAGCATTTTTGCATTTTGCTTAGTTTAGCTGAATGGTATATATTCCCATCTTGACATCTTTTTCTTTTATCCAGTATTATTACAGCTTTTTTTTTTTTTTTTTTTAAAAAAAAACTCATCTCCTTTCGTTCCATTTCACCTATCATCCAAGTTATCTCTTTACGTCTGACTGTTTCCATCTTTTATCTTATTTTTCTGCACGGAGCGTAGGAGGATCAGAGGAGGCAGGAGCAGAGAGCAAGAGAAAGAGAGGACAAGGGCTGCACTTTGTCATTCTTTTGTTTTGCGTCTCAAAGGCCTGCTCGCCGGCTTGATTACCATGTGAGCTGCTTTGTGAAGGAGCGCCGCATAGCTCTCTGAGCGCTGTCAAACACTGTTCCCTTTTTTTTCCCCCTATTGTGACCAGCCATGAGGAAAGATATTCAAGAGAAGAGGAAAGTTTGCAGTTTACTCTGGAGCTGTGTTTGTTTTCGTACAACTGTGCATACTTGCTTTGAGAGGAGCCCCGCCACTGTGCACTGAATTTTAACATCTCTCTATTAATTGAACTTCTCTGTCATTCATAATAATTAAATCCCTCCTTTTAGTATCCACCATAGTGGTAGTGATAGTCCCAACCACACTGTTACAGCTGATAGAGAATCAGTTGTTGGTGTTTTGATCTGTAACAGTGGCCATTGAGTTTTGTGTTGCAAGATAATTTTGGAAAATTGTTTTCTTTTTCCTTTTCAGGATAACTTCTTATTTTTAAGAGTTTAGTTTTTATTTGTGGCAATTACAGCGGGGAAAAGCTGCAGGCGAAAAGAAGGTTATAAAGCAAGCTGTCACCGCAAGTTCAGTCAGAGTGTTTTCAAGTAAACAAAATGAGAGGCTGATAGCTAAGAGATTTTATCAGATGTTTTGGAATATTCTAGCACATTCATTATTTTAAATGTTTCTGTCTTTATTTATTTATTTTATACATTTTACATCTTTCTTTCTTGCTTCCTTGTTCTACTTCTTCTTGTTCTAGAACATGCTTTTGGGGATTTCCTATCATGTCACGTTTCTCTCTCTCTCTCACACACACACACACACACATACACACACACACACACACGTATGTGCATATATGTATATATATATATATATACACATACATACATACATACACACACACACACACACACACTGAAGTGGAGTGGTGTAGAAGAAGTAAGTGGCATGATACCATAAAGTACAGTAAATAAGTTCAACTCCGAGGTTAATTTTACATTATTTGAGTATTTTAATATCATGCCACTTACTTCTTCTACACCACTCCACTTCAGAGGGAAATATTGTATTTTTTACTCCACTATTATGATTAGATCACTACTTTACAAATAAGATTTTTTCGCACAAATCAAAAATATGAAAATATACAAGTGCAGCGCAAATAATTAGTTGACTGATTGGAAAATTAACTTTCTTTAATGCAAGTCATTTTTCCTTTAAAAAACATTTCATGGTTCCAGCTCCTCAAACTTACTGTATATATGAGGTCTTGCTGGTTGATTATTTTGATTTATGAAATGTACTTAAACCATTTTGCATGTGTATTTTTACTTTTAATACTTTGTGACATTTCTTTGAAATCACATTTACTTTGTTTAAGTTCATATAACAGTTGGCCTACATCAGTTTCAGTCCTGCAGAAGTTCTTCTTCGTGCAACATTTTTTGGTGTCATGTCTCCAGTCTCGGTCATGTTGCAGAGTCTTTGCACATAGCACAAAACCTGCCTTTAATTCAAGAAAATGTTGCTGCATGAGGCCCATTGTTCCCTACCTTCTGTTTTGTCCTCCCTCCTGGACAAAAAGTGATGCTGAGCTCCAGAGATCCAGAGTCAAACTTTTCCTCTTACTAGTTGTGTTCGAAAAACATTATGCCAAACTACCTCTGCACACCATCACCATTTCATATGGCTCATTGACCAGCTCCCACCCCTGCTCTGACGCACAGCAGAGCCCCCCCTCTCTGTTGTGGCAGATCTGTTGGTTTTCAGATTGTTTGGCTGGCTTATTGGCTGGTTCGCAGACTTGCTGTAGTTTTCTGAAGCTCTTGGTGTGCTGCAACAGCGGCAACACTTGCTACGGCAATAAAAAGCAGCAAACAGTGACATTATTACAAACTTAAATCGAAGGATACTTCTGCCTCCACTGAGCAGGAGAGGAAAAGTTGTGTGGAGATGAGAGTTATCTGGAAATAGTTGTAAATGTTATCCAAGCACAGCAGGGCAAGAAAATGTACGTGCACTACCTGTAGCTGTTGTTGATATCTTGAGTTTCAGATTCGCATCTCAGTGCACATTGCAACATGGCTTCATTTCCATGATGGCACAGAGAGGACATTCTTAAAAGCTCGTCTGACAGTGAGGGCATTGTACGTCAAATGTCACTACACTTTCCTCCAACTCCTCCTCTACCCTCTTATCTTTCATTTCCCTCCTGCTCGGTTGCTTTTCTTTATTTCAGTCTTGCTTCTCAGCCTCCTTTACCTCCATATAATGACACCTCTATCCCACCCCTCGACAAATGAGATGTGGGACAAATGCGAGCTTTTCATCTGGTTGCTTTCGACATGGAGATTCTCCTTCCTCAGCAAAGCAAGACGATTCAACTCTATTATCTCTCTGTCAAACATGCTGCTGTTACTCGCCCTGCTGCTAGAAATGAGATGTTTTTACATCACTGGGGAGGATAGTAGCGAGGGCTGGCAATGAGACATTCAGCATAATTGTTCCAGCAATTTTTCTGACCATCTGAGTTTATTTCAGACTACAGAGAATAAAGAGAAAACAGCAGAGGACTTTCACATATCGAATGCAGGAGGTGAGAGCAAGAGTTTTAGTGTGCTGCATTTTAAGTGGATTGGCGAGTGGCTAGATAGATCTGTAGTATAGTTTACTCATGTATATACATATATATTTGTGTATACGGAGGAAGAATCAAGATAGAGATTTATTGCAGGTTTATGTGTGTGCGTGTTTCTGTTTGTGGGATGAGTTGGCAAGCTACTCACACTGACCTGAAGTTCAAGTTTTCTGCGTCGTGCATGAAAAATAAGTCGGCTTTGTGCAATAAAAGGTTTGTTCCTTGTCTCTCTTCTCTTTTAAAATGGAATTAAACATTCCAAAAATTTAGTGCACAATAAAAATGATTGAATAAAAGCATATTATAGCCCATTAAAAGTGTAATAAAAACAACAGTAAAGTATCCACAGCAAAGAGACATTAAAATGCTATCAATGCAAATAAACACAAGATGTTGCTGCTTTATCAACACAGTCCTCCACTCACATGTGTTATTTAAGCGTCACAAGAAGTATCTTCTGAAAAATACATATTTTTAATAAGCACTCAAGATAAAACACAGACCTTATTGCGTCGCGATGGATGAGAAAACAGGCATTTTGCGTCTTCGTGTCCATCGCGCAAGTTGAAATTGTTCAACATGAGTTTTTTAAATCTATACTGATAAATAACACTACAGGTAAGAAGAAAAATATGTATTACTCATTTTGGGGTGAAGTGTGCCTTTAACAAAAGTGTTACATTGATATACGGTACATAAGGACACCATTCTACATTTACAAGGCCAAGGTTTTCATGTTAACAACATCCTGTTACAGTAAAAAGTCCTGCAGCAAGACATCAAACCCCCTCTCCTCATCTAAAGTCAACTGCTTTGCTCATAAAAGGAACCGCATATTGAAATAAAAATATGTTAAATCCAGCATGCTGTGATTGTGCGCTTGTCTTTTTCCGTGTTCACGGGGTTCCCCTTTTATGATTTCTTTGTGTACTTGGCAGCAAAGCGTGGCTAACTGTCTTTGTCTCCCTCGGACCACACTGCGGACTGCGGGCATTCCACATTAACTGTCATTCCTCTTTTGAAATAAACCACTTTGCAGCTACATTTGCGATAACGGGTCTCCACTGCCGCTATCTGAAAACCTCTCTGTTGTTTTCAATTAGATAGAATCAAGCCTAATCACTGAGACGACAAAGCGTGCCCGTGTAACTCACTTATTTTTCATGATTTAAAGTGCCAAATTAATTACGCATTACATCAACTGTTAATTCTGCTTGCCAAGTTAATGTTCATTGTTAAAGCAGCATGTCGCATTGCACAAATGCCCTCATCAGGATTTTTCTTTGTTAAAAAAGTACCGCTGACTGTATGCTGTGTGTTCAAAGAGCGTCAACAACTCTTACAAAGTCAGTTTTTGTGACAGCTGCGGTAAAAGCCCCTATTTAAAACTGATTTCCCAGCATACTATGGGGGTTCTGTCATGTTTAAAAAGTTGCAGTTTTGCAGGCTTTGTATACATTTTTCTGTATGTATGTGTGTGCCGGAGGGTAAATGAAGGAGGAAAAAGATTAGTTTTTGTTTACAACAGTGTTTCCTACCCAGTCACTTTAAAAGCTGAAGTTAGTGATGGAGAAAGTGATAGTGTGGTTTGGCTCTTGTGCAAACAAGGTCAGTGCAGCGTGATAACACAGAGTAGCCCTTGTCTTCTCCTCCCCTATCTCGCTCACATTTTTGCTTAGAATTGTAGGAAAGCTTATTATATTGCCAGTTCCTACTAATCTGCTTGCAGCCCACACATTTGTAGGACAAAATGCACACACTTACAGGCACACACACACACACACACACACACACACACACACACACACACACACACACACAGGGTGTGGACGCATAGAGGAGTAATTTGTTTTTCTTTGAGTGCCCTTAATGCTTGCTGGTGCTCTGAATAGAAAAATTATCCAATCAACAAAAAAGTCCGTGCTGTTAAGAGTTCTGCCTGTGCAAATGAAGTCGTCACAGGCTGAAGTGGATTCTTCTTATAACCACCATCAGATTGGGACACGCTCACTCAGTGTGCAGGTGAAGGTCTCACTCGGCTGGGTTAAGTTATTGGAGGTTCAGATACAAGTGTCTGCCAGAGCTGTTTTCACCCTGAACGCGTAGCACAGTATGGACGGTCAAAGCCACCTTGCTTTTTCTGCTAAGATGCAGTCATACTGTATAGAGGGCTTCCTGATGCTAGTGTAATAGCAAGGTGCCTTGTATGATGTGTAATTACTGTACTTGAGTGCGGCACATTGTGAAGGGAGATCGACACATTATGTTTGAATGCAAAGAGCAGAAGAAAAGTGTGATTAAATCCATTTATTCTCTTGACCCCAATACCCTCTGTACTAGTGTTGTATTGCCTTATTTAAATTGCTGGTAGCCAGTTTACCTGATGATTGCAACTAGGGCCGGCGACAAATTGATTTTAGTGATTAATTCAAATTTGCGGTTTATGATTTTTTCAAATGCAAATCTTGATTTTCTCCTCCGACGCTCCCTTTAGGCTTCTGTAGTCACAGTGGGTTGGGCACTCACTCATGCACGACTACATGACAGCACGCATGAATGACAGGGAAGAGTATGTTCCTAAAAAGAACATAGTCTCATCAGTTGTTTGGAGCTGGTTTCAGTTTTGCGGCATCAGATCTCGAACTAACCACAGTCCACTGCAAAGTTTGTTTACAGTACAGATTTTGCAACTAAAGGCAGCAGCACGACAGATTTTTTGAAGCCAGAAGTGACCATAGAGGGTGGAGCTGTGTGGAGCAATGGGTGGATCTGACTGAACTGCAGACAGCCTGTCAGTCAAAGCAGCCACACATTTAATTATGCGTCATTTTAAGCATGAATAAAATGTAAACATGTGAGTTACATAAAAGATTAGAAGAGAAGGACATAAGCTATAGAGACCAAAACTGTTTTTTGTACCAGGCTGTAAACATGTTTATTTCTCTGCTGTAAAGTTGTACATTTTAATAGGGTTTTGGACTGGAGACAGCATAAAATGCACATTGCGTCTGCCTCATTTTTCAGTCCTGTAGGTTGCTGCTAAGCATAGTGTTGATTGCGTATTCACTCATGACATGTCTTGCAGCGTATAAAAAACACCATACGGACATGTTAACAAGGTTAAAACTTCACTTAAGGGGGTCATTAAGAAACTGATAAGACCAAAATAAAATTCAAAGAATAAATAGTCTGCAAAGGAGCCTGTATAAAAGAACATGTGCACATTACAACTGCCATGCTGATGATATCTTTGAAATGGATGTCATGACTGATCATACAACAGGTGAACCTGCAGTCTGGAGCAGTTTTTGGTCATACAACTTAGTATGTGATGTTTAAAAACTCTTGAAATGGTGACAATGAAAGTTTGTTGGATAAATAACAATAACTTAAAACCTCACCCAACAAATGTACCAAGCCTGAGTATCGGTTTATCAGTCCAGTCGTACAGGTGTCACCAGCAGGGACCAACAGACCAGCTGAAATCCACCCTGCTGCAATAAAGTTCACCCACCTTCAACTCTCTCTTGAGTTTTGCCACAAATTGTACCAGAAATGAACAACACCAACTCACTATTTTATGTAGAACTTGTGCTTTTGCGGGGGCTGTCCTGCTGCCAGAACTCCCTCAATATGTGCTCTTCACTTACTGAAAGACTTAAAAATCTGTTTACATTATGTGGCAATATGCCTCTTTTCGTTAATTAGTGCTATAGCAGCACAATCAACGCTAGTTAATGTAATTTTAGACTGCTGCACGATGATTGACAGATTTGATGTAATTAGAGTGCGACAGTAAGAGTTGTTTTCTTTCTTAAATCTTCATCCACTGAGTTTAGCAACATAGTGGGTGCGTCTCTTCCTGTTTACCAAAATGTGTGTTTGCAACTCGGCTGTTTAGAGTCGGAGAGCGGCTTGGCCTTTCTGCAGGTGGTGTCCTTCCATCATTTCAATGTGCCACGACAGGAAGCTCTCTCTCTGTCACTCTTACCGTCCTCACCACCACCGATCATTGTCTGTGCTACAGTGAGGATGCTTCCTGTGTGTGGTCTGCCTGTAGAATGCAGCACCTGTGTCCTTCTGCAGGCTACTGTCCCCCTGGGTTAGATGTTATTCCTGCTGGTACTCTCTCTCTCTCTCACACGCACACACACATATGCCCTCCGTTTCCACCCGTCCCCCTCATTGAAGCACTTTCTGCTCATTCGTATGCCACAAGGGATTCCTATTTTGCTGCCTAGATTCTATTCCTTCCGGGGTTGTTGGAGTCCGCACCTGTGGGGTTCATACACACGCACACTTGTGGGCTGAATTTGCTCACATGCCTCCTATTTAAGCTGTAGGGAACCTGACTCTGGAAGCATTTAGATTTGCCCCCTGAGTTCCAGCTGCGAGGAAAATAGGTGCAGGAGCCGTGGAGGAGATATGACAAATAGAGGCGAGGGAATATCATCAGACTCCAGCTGCCACGAGAGATTCATTTTAAAAAGGGCTTAATGTGGTCTGTGCATATTTTAAAAACCTATACAGACCTGTTAAGCCACATCCCACAGAGGTTTTATTGCTTTTCACAGAGAATACAGTCATTTTTTCTGCCATACAGGGGCTTTTTATATCACCGTTAATGTTGTCAGACACTAGTAGTGGGATGTGCGAACATCAGCGCAGAAAAACCTGAAACCTGCTGAACACACAAGAAAAGATGTGCTGGATAGTGTGCTGAAATCAAGTGGAGTGCCATGTAGATGAGGTCTATGTAGATTTTGTATAGGTGTGTGTGTGTGTGTGTGTTTCTGTGGGCTCAAAGCATTATATGAAGGACAGTGAAGCTACCTAAAGCCTTTATCTGCTTTCCACCGCTACATTTTCCTGTCAGCAGGTTGACTCACACAGCTACATGTGAGTCAGCTGGGTTTGACACCACATCCCTATGGACACACACAGAATTGCACATATACACACAAAAGACTGTACTCTCATCCCCACACACAGCACAGCACCCCTCCCCTCTCCTCCCCTCCCTCAGAAGATGAATGAAGTGGACATTAGTTTAAAAGTCAAGCTAAAAATGGCTATCATCGCCGCGCTCCCCATCCACCATCCTACAAACACCGTGTGGTTTTATTTGTACTTGACTGAGCATCGATGGGAGTCTGGCCTCACAACCTCTTCCTGTTAGCTCAGATGAGCCTGCGGCCCTCAGCAACTTCAGCGCTTTATTCAGATCAAAGCAGAACACATCCTCACCCCACTGGGATTTAAACGTCCCACCCATAATCTAAAGTGTTAAATAAGCAGTAGCTCCATTGGACAAAAATAAATCACGCAAATCTTGGGAATTCCAATTGTTGGAAAATGGATTTTTAGGGTGCTAAAGTTTGACAGTGAGTTAACAAGAACACCATGATTTGTATAACTGAAACTGGCAAGTGATCTTTTAAACACTGTAAATTAGGGGTGTGAATCTTTTAGTATCTCACGATTCGATTGGATTTTGAATCTTGGGGTCACGATTTCGATTTGGACAATGACATGACATTTGCTGATATTACAAAGACTATCGTGATACAGTTTCTGTTTGATTTAATTCAAGGGCCTGTGATCGATATTGTTTACGGAAAAAGCTGTCATCCCTTTGTTTTTTGACTTTGCCAAAAAAAAGGAAACAAAACAACAAAAAAAATAGCTGCTTTAAGAAAAGTATCAATTTAAAGGTTCATAGATAAAATAATTGTTTTTTGACAGTCATCCTTTATTAGCTTAAGCATTTTTCCAGTGATTATTTTTGGGCTTTCACCTTTATTAGATAGGACAGTTTTAAGTGTGAAAGGGGGAAAGAGGGGCGATGACATGCAGCAAACAGCTGAGGTCAGAATCAAACCCACAGCCGCTGCACATGGGGCGCCTGATTTACTTTGTATAAATTAGCTACTGGCCGGCTTTTTGTCTACTCATAGCCTAACAAATACATGTATTGTTTATATTTTTGAACTCACTGTTGATGGAAGTCATTGCATCTGCTGAGAGAACAGCACACTTGAATTTTAGCCTGTATTCATGTTTTTTCAGCCTTACATGGATGAAACAGAGCAGCTTACATTGTTGAGGAACAAGTTAGCAGGATATCCGGCTCGGTTCATTATGTTTCCTGAGTGTTTTATCTTGTTACAGCAGTGTTTCCATACAGCACGTGTTTTGTTTGTTTGATTTAATTGATATTTGATTTGAAAAGGGACAATGTACTGCAGCTGCCTCGGTTGACGGGAAGTTTCTGGTAAAACTGAAATTTATTAAACTTTACTTTATTGCAGACCCTTTTTATGCAGGTTTATAAGTCTAGATGTGAATGGATGTGAAATCCTGAATATTTGCGTTCTTAGATGACCTGTAGTCTCTTCTCCGGGATACATACATAAAAAGATTCATACAACATTCATACATAACATGTGATAGCTTGCTTGCAGCCTCTTCTGCAGTTTCATCATGAGTAAATATAACTATCGTCAGCATACATTATGATTTTGATCAGTCTTTTCTTCAGAATCCAAAATATTTCCACACTGTTGATTTATTCCCAAGAGGGGGGTAAATATTGTCTTTTTCTTGGCTGTTTGCCATTATTTGCGTGGCGCTGTTTGGCAGTGACATGCGTGCGCCACAGGAATTTCAAAATAAAGGCTTATCTTAAAGATGATTACATGGATTGATGTTTTCACTTCACTGATATTGGATTGTGGATCACTGAATTAATTCATCAATCCAGATCGATGGATTTTTACACCCCTGATAGATAGGTAGATAGAAACTAAATGATTCAACTCATCCTTCAAAATGTCTCTTTTCACACCTGCCTTATTGGTTTTACCCTCTGAATACAGCGTTAAAGTTACATATTTTTCTTTGTCCAGTACTAGAGAAAGAACAGAAAGGAAGATACCCCCTGCTGCTCTCTGTTTGAGGAAATATGTCTCTCAGCCCTGGAGCTGCAAGGCCAAACTAGAATACAGAGCAGGGAGTCAATCATCAGGGTGAAACGTTCACTTAGTCCAACTTCTAAACTCTCGAACTTTACTTGTTAAAGGAAACATGTCAGTTTGTGATGCCCGTTGCATTCTGGGAGTCATTTTGTGGAGTTGAGTTTTCCGTCAGCCTGCCTCACATGATGATGCTTCAGGTAGTGATTGGGAGGAGAAGAGGGTTTTCTGTGCCGTATGGCAGCAGTGTGGTGTATCATTTTAGGAGTGACTGACAGACAGCAAATACACCGTCAGCGCCAGGAGAGTGAGAATGAGGAGGGAAAGTAAAGCAGGCCAGCATTAGGGACAGGGCACTTTAGGAAAACAAGGAGTAAGTGTCACAGGGAGTCTCTTTTCCACTCCAAGTGTTTTATAGCCGATTAAGGTACGGCTGGGACCCGCCTGTGACCGATTAACAATCAGAGCTGGGGCCTATTTAACCTGCCACTCTCCCTGAATCCTGAACAGCTCTGGGAAGCCGGAGTAGTCTCTGCCTGTCCTACACCGCTGCCCCACAGTTGACAACAAAGGCTTTGGAGTGACAGTGAGTACTCAGCCTCAATGTAATATTTCACCTCTAGAGAATGTGAAGCAATAATCTGGATGTAAACCATAGCTGTCTGTCCCAGGCCCTGAAAGAAAAAAATCACTTATCCTTTGTGCTTTCCCCACGGAGACTCTTTTATAAAACCTTTAATATTTTGGTGAAACCAACCACAGATGCGCTTTTTTCCAGATGATAAAGGTGATAGTAGAGAGATCTGCAAAATAGAAAGCTCTTGTTGCTTTGCATTATGAAGCACAAAGATAACTGTCTGCGTGGTGACACTGGTGACATCTGTGCTTCAATTATGGATTTTTTTCCTGCATGATTCTCTTGTCATGCTGTATAGTTTGATCATTTGAGTGTGAGAAAAGTTAAGTACAGGTTCAAATAGTAAAAAATGCCCACAGGTGCAAGGTAAAGCCACTGAATCTCTTATTTTGACAGTTTGAAAAGAGTATTTAGACTCTAAAATGTAAATTTGTAAAGTGAAACGTGATTTGTTGGTATTTTGGTCAACACATACAAATTCTTAAAAACTTTAAAACATGAGAGTGCCATCCAGTAGTATTCTGAACATGCGTCTTCTCTTGTCTTTCTCCCTGGCCCTTTGGCGCTTTCCTTTTAAAATTGTCTTTTCTCTGCTACTCTGTCTCTCCCAGCATTCCCTGTGGTGTTTCCTCTTTAAATGTGTCTGATTCACTAATTGAGACTTCGGCTGATTGGGCGGTCCGAGGGCTTGAGGGCTAAACAGACACATGTAGCCTGGAGTACTGTGCAGATGCTGTATGGACGCACTCATGCAGTCATGCAGTAACTAACAATTCTTATACGGCCATCTGAGAGTTAAGACATCAGGTCATGTTTGTAGCCCACTTTAGAAATCAAGTAATTAGACTGCTGTTCGTGCACATGGGTACGTGTGTTGTTGTTTCTGGGGTCAAAGGAAGCGTTTTTTAATGATTATCGTTTTTTTTTGCATGCTTGCTTACACACACTCTTTGTTAAAGTACACATCAAAAACTCCAAAAACATCAGTGACGACAACAATGCAAAAGGCAAATTGATGCTTCTGATTTTTACTACCATATTGTGCAGTGCCCGTTCCAAATGGGCCTGCTCCGGTATCACTGCTTGTGTCTTTCTCAAAAAACGCATCCAGACAACTTCATGCTCAACACTGCACTTCTTTGGGTCATGAGTAATACACCTGCCCTGACATAGTCGCATCCCTCAGCAGTAATAGAGAATACTTGTCATTTGCTAACAGTTATTTGCTAACAGTTATAATTACAAAAGTTACATAGCTGGTACTTGAAAGTTTGACTTTTCTACAATGTGGCAGTGTTTCCCACAGAAATAGATTCTATGTGTGGCAGTAGCTGTGTGTGGGGGTTTCACCTTGTAATCATTCTATATGAATTAATAAATGGTTAGGTTTAACTTTAATATTTTTGGCGCTCTGCTCCTCCGTCTGTGCCTAGAGTAAGTGTGCGCATGTGTGCCCATGCAAGAGAGACAGAGAAAGAGAGATAGAGAAAGAGAGCGAGAGACACGGCTCCAAAAATCTATATGTGGTGATGGATGCTGATGTTTTAGTGGTGCGCCACAAATACATGAAAGTGTGGGAAACACTGATGTAGCATCTCTGGTCTCTCTTTCTTCATCTGATCTTGAATAGACAACAGTGAGCGACGGCGCTTCAGCTATACCCAACATGCCATTTGGCAGTGTAGCATCTAATAGGGGTTCCCTCTCAATACGCGACATCGTGTGTACTTCTGGCGGTATTAACTTGCTACTGATAAATACTGTATGTCCCATAGATCAAAAGAGCTCACACTCGACACTGAACTTCCTTCGGTCCTCAACAATACACCCACCAAGTACGACGTTGATTGGATCAGTGGTTGGCGAGAAAATTGAAGGGCAGACGTACAGACAGACAGAGACTTCCTCCATCTGAGAGTAGTTAGACTAATCTGTGTGGCTGTTCACTTATAAAATTATTTACCAAGTCATGCCACACTTAAATTCTTGAGAAATATTCAAGAGAAAGTTTCTTTTTTAAAGCATGTGGTTGTACACAATGAGTTCCTGAGACTGCTGGTCTCTTTCATAAAAGAAAGTAAAGAAAAACACTGTGGCAGCACAGCAGGAGATATTCAAAGCCAATACCCTTGTATCGCTATGAATGTAAATATACCTGCTCCTCATTCAGTTATTTCTTTGAATGGTCTTTTATAAAGCTTTGCTCTGCAACTGTTGCTAAGGACCTATTCTTTGTTTCTTCACCACCCCAAAAAGCGCCCACTTATTATATTTTACCAACATGTCAGTTCACTAGCAGTCCTATTACATTTTTCCAAAATAATATATTCTTTCCCTCCCAATATTCTCTGGAGCATCTGACAGACAATATGGGGCTCAGTGAATTGCCGAACTCATAATCCAATTTCATAATTCACAATTCCCCTTTCCTACCCGCTTGCCAAGCCGAGAGCAGCAGAGGCACAGAGGGATATGTGCACTGACGTGTGGACTGTGAGCAGAAGGGTTAGAGGTTTTGTGCGGCAGGCTGCTCTGAATGTACAATACACTGCAGGTTTTAAAAACAGTTTTTTCTTGAGGTGATGTTCTCGCAGTTGCAGGTCCCTTATCTTCACTTGGTAGAGTTCTGAAGTGACTGGTTGAGCGTCTTTAACTGTCTGGCTGTGAAAAAGGTTTTTCAACTGGTGTGATTGGCATAGACAGACCTAATTTTTTATGCACCACCACACTGATTTACATGAGGGGTTTTGTTTACGCTCTTTCTGCCATTTAATTTTTCTAAAAGTCAGCCTGATTCTTACTGGAATTCTGTCCCAGAACATGTTTGTGAGTGACCTCGTCCTATTATTTATGTTTTTTATTTCTCTTTTTCTTGAGTATATAAACTGTGTGTGTGTTTGTGTGAGCATGTAAGCTCCATGGCTCTGCCCAACCCGCCAGGTCCTCACTAGAGCCTCACGCGTCCGTGGCTTGCTCCTCAGCTCGATCCTTGGCTCTGAACTCAAATGTCTTGGCATCCATTCATGGGTACACAAGCGTGATATTGAATCACACAAAGAGAGAGAGCTCTGATTTCCCCGCTGGGTTTGCCCTCTGTGGCCCCTTTGCTGTCACCCCACCCCCCTCACATTGGGTGGCACAGACACACATCATGGCCAGAGGAAGGAGATGATGTAACCAAGGACCACGGGTAGCACGGTGAGACAATACCAGCGCTCTTGTAGCTTTTTCATCGTCGGTATTTTTCTTTCTCTACTGAGATCTGACATTTTTAGCTCAAATGTGATTTGATGAAAAGTCATAACATTGCCACAGGCTTTAATAAATGCATAAATTAAAAGGTCAATGAAAGAGAAGCTGTAAAACCTGAAAGGCAAAGAGCACTGATCACCATTTTTACCTTGTTTAACGTTAGTATTTTTCATTCAGAGGTGACTTAGCTGCTGCTTCTCTTAATGGATGAACGTGTTTGATAATCATGCGGCATTGTAGGCAAACACTGAGCAGTCGATATTTCTGCCGACTGAGGACTGTCTCAGTGTGCGTTTATTAGCACACTGGCTCATTGACCAGCACGCAGTAGGGGGGAACCAGGGTGACAAATTGACCAGCGGATGTTTTATGTGGAGCCTGATGTAGGTTAATGATCCAGCAGGAACAAAGGCTGTGACAGCAGAAGCAGAGAGTATTTCTTCATATTCTTCATACTTCATTTCTGAAAGTTTGGGGTTTCATTTTTGATTATATGTATAAATACATACACAAAAGTCGATGTCCAGCTTTTTTAATTCATCTATGCTTTGCTTTTGCGCTGCCGGACTACTCTCAAGAATTACATCATAGTCAGCCATGCAGAGGTGTAAGAAAATATCAGTTCACTTGAGCATTGTGATTGTATGCCTTCTAGAGAATAACCGATTTATCGGCCAAATATCGGTACATGGCACTCAGTGATGGCAGATGCTGATGTGTTGTGTCACATCAGTTTTGCACAGGTTAAAAAGCATGGCTTGAGAATGACAACGTCCCGGCGTCCAATAGAAAACCTGGAACTCCTTTGGAAGGAAATGACACAGTAAACTCTCTATTTACGAATCAGGGGATGCGACCTGTTGTTTCCCTGATAATGTTACATTGTGAAAAGCAAATCTGTTGAAAATGGCAGGAGGAGAGCTGGTTAAATGTTAGGTTACATTGAGTTACAATATGATACGCTCAAGCTCTGTTCAGTAAAAAAATGTTTACCAGGTGAAGCTAAATTATAATGTTATCATGACATGTTCAAATGTTATTTTGTAAAATGTAAATAATTACAGTTGTTTGAAGGACATATGTGATATCAGAGAGGGAATTATAGCATATGAAGTAAAAGGCTTTTTGAGCAGTTATTTAATAAGAAAAAATGATGTCATAGGAGGTTATATCAAAGGATTTTTCATAAATATGCATGACTGAATGTGCTCATGCAAAGATAATATAATGAAGGGTCAAAATTCTGTAACACAGTTCAGATTTTTCTTTGTAATGAAGATTTCTTTGTTTCCCTGGCTCAAAAGGGGGAGTAAATTTAATAAACAAAATAAACACCAAAACAAAAACAACGGTATCAGCTGTCAGCCCAGGATTTTACAATCAGTGTATCTCTAATGATTTTTGATACTGTGTCAATTTTTTAAAAAAATGTTGATTTTTAATTAATAGTTTACATACAAAGATTCATGCCAGTGGTTCATTTTATGTCTAAACCCAAGACTGCGAGATGTCTCAGTGTTGTCTGTCTCTCTTAAGACATTTGACTCTTCCACTCCAATTCTAAAACATATTGCTAATGTAAACATAAAGATTTCAGAGTCACACCATTACCACTGACAATTTTCCTCAAATTGTATTTTAGAAAATTGGAATATCATCATCATCATCATTTATTTTCACATGTCAAGGAAAATACATCTCCTTACTTATATATGGCAATATATTGATTCATAACCCCTACTGTATAGTGATACATGACATATTGCCAGATTCTTGGCAATGGCCCTGGTAGATACAGGATGAGGTAAAGTGCGTGAAATTCTTGCGCTGCAGCAGCTTCAGCCTCTTCTAGACACATGATGAGAAGACTGTGATTCTGCTGCTGGTTCTTTGGTTTTTCAAGTTGATTAGTAACCCCCATCATGAGAGGAAGGAGCTAACTGTTCTTGTGTCACAATCTAGTGCCAAGGTTTCTTTCATGCCATCAGGGAATCAATGGGGACTTGTTTCTGCATGTGGCACTTTTTTTTCTTTCTCCGTTTCCTGCGGAGGTGGTGTGCAAATCGATGGCTTTGAACTCACACGAACAGCAATTCAGATGGGAGCCAGGCGTTTAATGAAATCCTGCCCACCAGAGACACACTCGGCCAATTCGCCTGATGCAGAAAAATGTGTGATCTTTAAGAGGTAGATCTCCCAGATATATTTTTCTTGAGCATACCCACCAATTACCCTATAAGTGCATTTACTTAAAAATATGCTGAGATGCTCAGAATCATTGTGACAGTATGTTAAACTGTCGCCCGTTTAGCATCCCTGTATAGCTCAGCACCGGTGAACGGTCCGTGCCAAGCCAATTACTTAACCCCGACCCATGATGGCAGAGAGGCAGGGAATCAGAGAGGCTCTGGACCTGGTGGCTGTCAGTAATCTTGAAAGGAGAGCAGTGAAGCAGTGGTCCAGCTCTAATGTGGGAACTGGAGACGCCCTTGACTCCAAGCTGGAGCTGCAGGGCGGTGGCAATAGACTCAGGGACTACTCTTTAATCTAAACTGCAGGGACCAAAACACACACCCACACACAATGAAACACTGATAATATGATTACCAAGGTGCTGGGTCTTAAGTCTAGACTTGGGGCCTTGGGGGATTGAGTCTGTCTCCCTTTTTCTCTTTTCCTTCAACCTTTATCACATATAGTGCTTCACAAACTTATTGTCATGAGGGCTGATAACAGCTCTTTGTACTTCGCTGAGAGGAGAGAGACGCCCCAGAGCCATCTCTTATTCTACAAACCAAGCTCTCTGAGGCCATGTCCAACCTAATATGGATAAACTTGAAGACACCATTTAGGTGTTAGAGGCACTCTGTCCACACCACTGTTTTCAGATTGTTTTCTAGCAGCTCGTAATGCGCACTGGAGTGCCAAAACCAGGAGAAAATCGCGCTCATGTTTCCTCTGAAGCTCTACAATCACAAAATGTGTCTTTCAGTGGAGGTGTTTTATATTTATCTGTTCATTTTTGTTGTCTGGTGACAAGACAGCTATAAAGAACAGTTTACACTTGTGACAGTAGTTCTTACTATCATGTCAGCTTACATTTGTCAGAACCTTTCGAACAAAGGAGGAGCAGTGACAGTCATAAATGAGTTTGATTAGTATTTTAAGCTGAATGGGTCTTTGAATGGGGTAGCTTGGGAAAAAACAAACTGTCCTTGATTTGGTAATCAAAATCTTTATATAATCACAATTTTAAATAGAAAACTCAAGCTAAATAAATTATTTTTTAAACCCTTAAAGGGATACACTGCCAATTTTCAACCAGCTTTGTATCATAACATTGGGGATAGTATGTGTAAATGAATTATGGCAAACTTCTTTCTATCGTATTAGCACTCAGATCTCCCTGCTCACATCTCAGCTCTAATGCTGGATGAAGCTATTTTTGCTCTTGGGCTGTTGCTGAAACTACAGATTGTACCTTATTGAATTATTTTAAAATTTTGTTTTTGTGGCTTTTTTGCCTTTATTGACAAGATAGCTGGAGACTGACAGGAAATATGGTAGAGAGAGGGGGGATGACATGTAGCTAAGGACAGCGGGTTGGAATTGTGCAACACCACAGCTCTTCTCCTGTTTTCTGGTCATGTAGCACCAATTTCAAAAACATGTGTATCTCTTACAGCACAGACAGCACAGTTTTATGAAAAACATCTTTACATCAGCAGTGAAATGCTCCTTTAAACCTGCTTTTAATTATTTTTTGGGCAGCTGAATCAGTCTGTAAACACTTACATGTTATATGCACGAGGATGCAAAGACATATAAGGCATATACAGATGTGCCTGACACCACAGAGGTAATTAAAAAACGCCTTGAGGACAGCCCCACATAACCAGCCATTTGCTCGTACTGCACTTGTGCCCACACAGACGCAAACATGCGATGCTGACCCTTGTGCGTTTCCACATCAGTGTATGGAGATTGCCCGCGCCTTTCATGACTGAACAATAGGTTTGAGTGGCATCGTGAGAGTTGGAGCAGGATTAGACCTAACCTCCGAGGGCTCTCTCCAAAGCCCCTTTTGTGTGTGTTTGTGAATAGAAACACGGCTCCCTGAGATTGTCTGTCTGCCTGCCAGCCAGCCGTGTCCTACATGCTGTCTGCATCTTTGCTTCATTTAAAAAAAACATCAGTGTGTGTGTGATTGTGAGTGTGTATTTACATAAGTGACATTAGGGGATTGTTTTCTTTTTTTTCGACAGTGTCAGTCTGGTCTATCTGGTGTAAGTTACATGGCGAATACTTTGAGGTCTGCCTATTGTGTGGGCAAAACAAGCTGGCCGTCTCTTTTTCTCTTGCTGTGTAATTGTGCCTAAATGCAACATGAATAGTGAGCAGAGCTGATGTCTCCCAGAGTTACACAAGAGACCAGCATCTCTGCTTGTATCTCCCCTCAAATGTTAGACAAATAATTTAATTTAGGATTTCCTTGCATCCCCCTTCTTTTCTTTGCCTCTCTAATCAACCATTTCAGTTGGCCGAGAGCATCCGGCCAGTTGTTTGTCTTTTCAGCTGGCTGAGAAAACACAGAGAGAATCACTGAATCTTGGCAATCATGGCTTTAATGTAATTGGCTGCCTCAGCCAGTGATCGCTCTCTGATAATAACAGTGCATCTCCTCTCTCTCTGATTATCCCTAATCTCTGATTGTAACCCCCACCCCGCCTCAAGTTTTTACAGAGAAGTAACTGTATGAGGGCGGGGGCTTCACCAGGGGGTCAGTCGTGCATGAACTGAAAATTAACGAGAGAAATCACCTTCCCTTCCTGTTTGCATTTAGATTCAGCAATTACCCCTGCTTCCTATTCATGGCTGACATGCTGTGGGTTATAAATGAACGCACAGGTGGACTGTACGTGCGTGCTTCCTTGCGAGTCAGTTGTGTCTCGGCAAGCCTGCGTGCACGATAGGCAGCCCTCTCCATCTTCTGACAAGTTGACCTGGTTTATGGTGTCAAGCGCTAGCACGGTCAGGGTTGGTGAGTGGTTGCTCCATTCATCCCGAGTTGTAAGCCACTGACAGTATCGGTCCACCATTAGGCCCCCGTGATGGATGCTGTGCTAAGCGCGAACAGATGGGCGGAGGCCGCTAAGGATGGAAATGGGATTTGTTTGCAGATATATATTCAGAATTTACTACAGAAATTCATTCATCCACAGCATACGATTTTATAAGAAAATGTGGCCCACATTTCATTTTTTTATTTACCGTTTTTTTTGCAGTGAACCCGACAGTAGATGAAACTTATGTTCCAGGCAAACTACTAGCAAACCACAAGGAAAAGTGTGAACTAAAAGAAATATCTGTAACAGAATTACATCAAGCACATTGTTAATTCACATTTATTCATTTTGCTTTTGTCCAAAGGGATGTTCAAATTTGACTCAGACATTTAACACAATCTTTTGTCTGTTGTGTTTGCCCGCGTTTGCATGCTTGTTTTACTCGGCCCAACTGTATCATGCGTGTTTGTATGCCCAGAGCGAGGACCCTGCAGTGTGTGCATGTGTGTTTGCTATCCTCTTTGGTTGTTTGCCCCTGTTTGCACGGATGAATACAAATTGGGCTGAGTTCCTTATGGCTAGAGATGCTGTTGTGAGCAAAGATTTTACCCCCTCTCCTCTCTATTTCTGTGATCCTTTAACACAGACTTTGCTCTGCTCTTAGCTGGCTTTTGGTGTTACTCATATATCCCCTGACACAGCCCAGGGTCATTTGGTATTGTGTTATGAGTAATATTGTCACACTCCCCTCTCCAGTGTTTTCTTGCGACCCTCAATGCCGACAGAAGTGTGAGTGCTGCTGGCCTGTTGTCCTAAGTGATGAGCATCATGTGCATTTTTGCCGCTCTGTATGCATCATGGCTGCTTGTTTTTGTTTCCCTTGACCCTCAGTTCAGCCTTAAGTCGTTTTTCTGCAGTTGGTGTTGTATCCCTTTCCATCTATGTCTCTTCTTTTTCTCCTTTAACCCTTACATGTCTTCAAAAACCCTCTTTCTTTTTGTTAGGAAGTCCTCCCGGTGCCACATTTTTTATCGTCCTGCTGAGAAATCTCAAGTCTAGAAAAATTAGCTCTGCTGCTCTTTTGCATCCTTCAGCATGTCTTTTTACCTCTCCGCCTGCGCTCCCTCACTCCCTTTCCCTTTCTTCTCAGCTACACCGCTCTTCATCCCTCCTTGCTCCACTCATCCCCCAATCTCAAACCTACACCTTTACCTTTTTGCGCGTGGTGGACAGAGCTTATCTCTGCTCCGGCAAACATTCATTCGCAGCCACTGTCCTCCTCTCCTCCGTCCAGTCCTTTTACTCCTCATCTGCTGTCCTTCTCACCTCTCCGCACTCTCCTCCTTTCTCCTCTTCTTTCCAATTTCCTCTGCTCAAATGAGATGTTGTGTACAGAGGAGAGTGTGTACATTCCTTATCGCCTGCTCCTGTCCGGGTATTAGGTGGAGGAAATGGGCCTGTAATGAAACAGAGAGTACTGCTGTGCAAACACACACCCACCAGGTTTGTAGGTACTGTTTTGTGTGTGTGCAAATGTGTGTGTATGTGTGTGCATGTGCGTGTACATTCTGGCAAGTTGCTGATTAAGGTCACCCTCTTTCTCATCTCATTACTTTTGCCACTGTCCCTGCTTCTCTCTTGTCTCGCTCCTTCAGCCTCTTCCTACTTCTTCTGTCTCTTACCATTTATCTCTGTTCATGCCTCCCACTGTCTGTCTCTCAGTTCGTCTTTCCCTCTCAGTATTATCCTGCCCACTGCCTCAATCTCTCTCACTGTTCCTTCCTCTACACTGTACATTTGTCAAGTTTAATTATGCACAAATTATTTGGTTTAAAGAAAAAGGATAACTTTTACAGTATACTCATGGAGCGCAAACTCTGCATGTGTGTAATGTGTCTGTCTTTCTGCCGCCGTCATTCTTCTCCACCTACACATCCATGCCCTCTTTGCTCCACTGTTCCTCATGCATAGTGTTTAGCAACAATAGCAGAAGCTGCCTCTGTGTGCACCCTGCTGCTTCCCACACTGCCATGTTGTCTGGTATGACAATTGAATATCTTCTGTCATTGCAGAACTTGTAGACAGAGGAAGACTGTCACTGCGAAATACAAAAGCCCATTCTGCTGAGTGTGGGCTCAGTGAACGTGCGCTCTCTGAAACAACACTCTCACAACTAAGCAGACTTCTTTCATGTTCCTACTCTTTTGACATACACTGATCACTCTTCAGGTGCTTTCTTGAAATAGGCTGAAGGTTTAATTGGATAGTGTTGAGCTCTAAAGACAGTGTAATGCCTATTAAAGTGTGTCAGATCAGTGAATGATAGTCTGACTTGGCACACGTGTTACCTTATGACTTAACGCCACTGATCGGTAGAAGCTGCAGTCAGAAATGTGGCAGGTCTTGAAAAGGGATAGCTGATGGTGACAAAACAAGTGAAATGACAGACTTACTCTTGCTAATGTGGTGGTATTCTGGTGATGCTGTTTTATATCTTACCCACAGTTGCATTTTTGGAAAATTCAAGATTTCACACATTGATATTTGTGCAAGAATTGTTATAAAGACTAGTGACTTGCCCATTCAAAATATGCCTGTTTGGAACAGGCACAGTACACAGCCTGTGGTGCTGCTGCACTCACAAACTGCTCACCCAAACAAAAGTTTTGAGTACTTCTTCTACTACTGCTGATACCTTTATTCCCAGTTAGAGAAGGGTGAAAAGTAAAGCAAAACGGCCCTCACATCAGTACATCTGCTCGTGAAAACATCAAATTGTGGCTGCCAGAGTCAGAAAAACCTGGTAAATACACTTAATGGATGTATTAATTTCCAAATAGTTATATACTCTTTAAAATGCTCTTTAATGTCTGTTGACTTTCGAGCACCCAACCATAAATCAGGCTTCAGCTCGAGTTTACTGGGCAGGAAGAGCAGGAGGAGAGTGGCTTACACGGAGACGGCCCTTCAGCGCTGCTTCACACCTCCTCTTCCCTCCTCTTCCCTCCCCTCCACCCTCAGACCATCACAAATAGATTTTAATTATTTGGGAAACTCTGAATGCTCACGATAATAGACAATATTGCAACCATTTTTGCAATTTTCACTGGCAAAAAATTTCATAAAAAAAACAAAAAAACACCAAAATATCACAGTTTGAGTTTCATTGGCAGAGTGGTGCTGTTCCTGTGGGCTATCCGTTCTGTTCGTTGACTCCAGAAAAGTGAAGAAGAGTTTGGTTGTAATTTTAGCACATCCAGCATTGAGCAGCAGAAATGAGTCCTTGGAGCCCTGAAGCCCCGCCCCCACTGCCTCACAGAGAACGGTTTGCTTTTTTTAATTTAAATTTTGTTCATATTAAAAGTGTCCCTTCTACAATTAGCACAAAATTTGACATAGCATGCCCTCGGGAAAAATGGATGCAGACAGTCAGACAGACAGATTGACGGATGCGGTTTTCTTCATTGTATGGTAGGATAACATGATAGTTAGCTTTTTTAAAAAAATATTGAAAAAAGCAGTTAGTTATCAGGAATGTGGCATAAAGGCTAAAACTTTAGGCAATATTTAATCACACATAAATGTTTTTTAATGCTGACATAGTATTTTGACTAGCTCTAAGGAAGTCAGAGTTGCAAAACAGATGGTGAGGCAAAAAACTCCAGAACGCCAGAAACAGAGAACACTACGTCGATGGAAAGAAAGAGGACGGAGAGATTATGTCAGGTTAATAAAAGCTCACGACTCAGGGGGAGGTCTTGTTTTGGTTCCACAGTATGTGTGTAGACCGACAACAGGATAGTATAGTGAGTGTTGCTATGGGTAACAGATTGAAAGATGCTTTTCTGCCTTCACCTCATGCTTGGGTCGCCCAAGGCGGCGGTTTTCAACATTAAATCCTCCTACAGGGTGAATGACTGGTTGCCCAGGGAGACGACTGCAAGGGTCCACAGACTTTGGTATACCAAGAGCAGAGCGGCGTCTGGTTCATTTCTCTGCCAAATATTGGTTGTTAGCTGCCTGTCCATTAGTTTTGCCTCAGGTTTAAGAGAATGTTAGTGTAATTTCTGTGTTTCGATTCTCGGTGCTTGGCTCAGTAGGTCAGAAATGGCTGTATAGTTACAAGAGTTCACATACGGGTCATAACACACTTCATGTCAGTCACAGATGAATAAACTGTGGCAGCTCCTCTCCTCCCCTGAAATAAGGTAATATAATGAAGTACTTCAGGTCAGGAGGCAATAAAATATTATGAGGTCTCATGCATCAGCCAGTGTGCTTTACATAGGGGCCCAAGATAGACTGCATAAGGTTACATATACCTTGTGTGTACATGAACAATACAATTTACACATCAGTATTTATAAAATTTCTGAAATATACTAATGCAATCTGTGTGAAATCTTAAATGTCTAATGTAGAAACTAGAGGGGCACGTGGATTGCGCATATCCCCACCGAGGCCAGATGCTCTATCTTGCAATCAGGGGTGCAAATCTATCACCTTTCAGGCGAAAATCGCCGTTTTGAAACCATAATAGGTCATTTTTGTGATTCGTGTCGATCTGGTGAATTTTTCAAAATGGGGTTGGGGGGACTGTGAGGACAAGGTGCTGAAATAAGCCTCCCTCGCTGTACTCTCACCACTAAAAACAAAAAACTGACTGACCGCATTTCGTTTTGCAGGGACTACATGCTGTGAGGCAGAATGCAACACATAACTGTAATTCTCTGTTCTCTGATTGACCTTCGTCGCCTTGATTGACGGTCACGCTGTGTAACTATCAGCTCAGTTTGATTATCAGTGGCACGGCGTCCCTGTCACCTTTTTCCCCTCTGACGAGTTTGCACCCCAGCGCTGTGTTAATGAAAGCGAAAAATAATTTATGTATCCACCCTTTGTATTGGTTCCTGTGGTTATTATACTGCAGACACTTATGAGCCCGAGGAACCCCTCTTGATTATTAGAATTTCCCTTTAGCAGTTTGATAAATAAACCCTGATACGACTTAAGCTGCATGTGTTCACAGTACTAGTGACAACGCAACAGCCTAACCAGCTACATTATCGCTGGGTTGAAGTGTTGCTCATCATCACATGCTTGTGTGTGTCTGCTACTTGGCACAAGGCACCTTGACTGAACATCATTAAAAGTTCGTACTCGGTCAAAAAAATGCATTTGAGCCCCATTTCACCATCACAATTCACCACCTCACTGCATCCCCGTCTGCACCGCAGTGTAAAGAAAGCTAGCAGAGCATCAGCTAACTAAGCTAAATAGGGCAGTGCCTCCGCTAGAAACAATAATATGATTAGCTGATGCTTCGTAGTGTCATTGGAGCGCTACAAAAAGCTAAGGCCAGCTCAACTTTCCCTGGTAGCATGTTACGCACGTCTGTAGCGATAAGTGTCGCATGCCAGTTTGTGGCTTCATGTCACTGGTTTCTATGAAAAATGACTTGTAACCTGTTGCTGTGTCACTCATAGTGTAAACACAGCATTTTGCTTTTTTTTTCAGATTTACAGTATACTAATCAAGAAACTATTATTATTTTCTAGTTTCACTTTGAATCAATAAAATACTTGATGTGGCCCTCGACACACAAACCAAAAAATATGACACCTGAATCCAAGTTTGCATGATCTGATGGCATCCAGTGAAAGCAACAGACAGCGAATGCACAGCAACACAGTGATATCAGCTTTTGATCTTACATGTGTCAGTCATCCAGCCAATTTATTCTCTGGCGCTTCTGCTTGTTTCTCTGTTAAGAATGTTGCCAAGCAGGGAGACACAGAAGCCTGAGATATTCTGACGCTGTGCTTGGACATGTTGTGATCTGGCTCTGCGAATCAGTGGAGAAACGCATTGATTGATCTGTCTGTGCTCAAACACTGAGCACGTTGGGCATCTGTTCAATTAAGCACATTAAAATGATTTTAGTGCACCCTCTGCTCACCCTAGTAACGACGGCTCCCTTGACGATCCCTTCAAAATGGAAGCGGATCTGTCAGATAGCTTTCCCAATTACTCACACACACCAACTTGCAGCGTTAGTTTTATTTATTTCCTTCTAGCTTTTTTTCGTGACTCAACGAGTCTCGTCTCGTTTGATGTCTTTGATGTTTATAAATAAACAGGTTTTTTTTTTCATTATTTTTTGTTTTTACATCAGGAAACTGATGGCTACACTGGATGTATCATAGGAGGTGTGTGCTGAAAATAATGTACAAAGCAAGTAAGCAACATACTGTAAGTCACCACGAAGGTCTGAAATAGAATGATGCTACACACCTGGTTTTGCATATTCATCACTTACAAGTGTGAATAAAATCATTTTTAATGGTACGCACAGATTTGTTTCTTACTAGCAGAATTTTGCTGATAAAGACCAAGAGATGCACATGAGTTGCAGGGAAGCTACACTGTAAGGGACTGTTCGTTGTTTATCAGAGGGGTTGGCTGGGTGTGACTTTTTCTTTTTTAAAATCTTGACCCTCACCTGAGCTACAACTATTTTTCCTTGAGCCCTGCTTACCTTATTTGTAAGATATTCACGCCAAATGCGCAGTATGGAGGCAATAAGACTTATTACTAAAACAAACTGCTAATATCTTTCAAAAAATGCCAATCTTTCTTACAAATTGCATCACACAAACTGTGCGTGCACTTCAGCAGAATAAGGGTGCATTATGGACAAACGTCCTACCCGACCGCACGCACGCTCACGGCTGTTATTCAATAATGCATTCAAGAATACAGTATTTAATGTCTTTTAGAGGATCTGATTAGTGCAAACGTGGGGGGAATTTTACATGACACTTGTTGAATAAACTGATTTTGATGTTAAATTTGGTTAGGTTTACAGACAAAAATAACGCACATGATGTGTTCAAATATCGGAAATTAGAAAACTACCAATGAATTCTATTTACAGTTTCTGGCTATGATAAATGGTGTGATTTTGGTGATTTTTAAAGACAACACATCTTTCAATACCACCAGTGAGTTCTGGGGTTCAGAGGATATTTAAAATGGATACAAAATACAACCTTTCTTAGTTGTATGTCCCTCCCCTAAGATGAAAATGAAAAATATAAGTCCCACCCTGATGCTTAAAAAATGATATGATATGCCTCCCACATTTTACACCACCCTCTCTTCCCGAAATAATGAAGGGTCCCTAAGTAGACCTGGAGTTGAGACTTTTAACCAGTGTAATGATCAGTGATCACACACTCGCTGTCTGCAGATGACAAACTCAAGCAAAGACACACTCCCGAAGTGTTTAAATGTAGACCCTTAAGAGAGGCGTACAGAATTTGACCTCTCCTTTCTTGCTGAGTGTATTTTTTACCAAGGCTGAGCCGGACTCCCTAACTCTTTTGCTTTGTCTGCGGTTAATGTGTCTCATCCCTGAACTCGCTCGCTCACCTTCCTTTTCATTTCCAAACCGTCTTCAGAGTTGTCGATCAATGGCTTCTGCTGTTGCCTTCATATTTGCAGCGTGACCAGCCTCTGCTGTCGCTGGAGGATACGAAAAGGAACACCCATGAATAATTTACAGCAAGCAGGAATATGTAAACGGGTAAACAGACACAAGAAACAAAATGCAAACAATTGCAGCAGCTTGCATGAATTAATTGCACGGTCGAGTCCTGTGTTCTCCTTTATTGGAGCTCTCTGTCCTTCATGAGTGATTCAGGGTCAGCAGGCCGTGGGGGTTTTTGTAGCGGGATAAGTGAGTGTGCTGATGGTGGGCCGGCTGATGTGGAAGCAGAGTTGCATTGCAATTTCGTGCATTTGTTTGCTCAGATTTTATGTAATGCTGTTTACTTAGCTGAATAGTAACACATACTGTTATTTTGTCTCCACTGTTGCAGCAATATTGAATTAGCATATTGCACCTCAGAAAGGCAGTAATTGCTAAGTATTGCTGTAATTGGACTGTTCATTAGAGAGACGCTGACTAGGCAGTTCCCTCTTCAGCACCAAGAAGTAGACGCTTGTGTAATGAGGTTTCTCTGCGTTATTATTTTATTCAAACGCTGTGAAACATCCATGTGGTAAAGAATCCTGTAATTGAATTAATTCCATTGAACTACTACAATCACTTCAAAGTGAATCACTGCTTTCACATGTGGCATGTTGACAGCGTAGAGAGTTAAAAAAAGGGTTTCTACCACCAGTAACCAGCAGATGATGTGTCCAAGTAACTGTCAGAGTGGAGGGCAGAGGAGGGGGAGATAGGACGTGACAGAGTGGCCCCATTTGAGGTTGTCACAGAGTCCCGAGAGTGACGACACCGACCCAAGACGAATCGAGGCCCAGCTGGCTCCCTGGATGGCTCGTATAAGTTGCGTGATCATAAATAGCCAGGGCCCCATTGCAGGGTGGAGGTGGTTTGTCATCAGGCTTGGCCCCAGCCGGGCCACTGACTCCCCGACGAGAAGGGAATTTATCACTGTACAGTGATAAGACAAGGCTATTATTGTTTCTGTCCTCCTCCTTCTCCTCGCCCACATCCCTTCCCTCTCCCTCCCCGCTTGTATGGAACACATAACCTCTTCCTTTTCTTCCAAGTTTCTCGCTCCCTTGTTCCCTCTTCCTCTGTCCTCCTTTTCCTCATCCTGTCTTCTTTCATCTTTTATTCTCCCGCTGTAACCTCTCACCACCACTACCCTGCATTTTTTTTTTTTTTTGGCTCCCTCCTTCACCATCTTCTATCTCTTTCTATCAGCACACAGGCGATATTATCAGGAAAGTAATGACTCCATGGGACGACGATAATCAGATACTCGGTAGAGGATAATGACCACACCGGGGTTCTACACGGAAATAATATTCAGGTATTAATCGCTGCCGACACATCAGACGACTGCACAGAATGATTGAGAGGAAGAGAAGGGGAGAGGAAAGGAGGAAAAGATAAAAGATGTGTAGGAAGTGCAAGTACGACAGCCAGGAATGAGGTGGGGAGAGAAGAAAGGATGACAGAGGAGAGTGTTTGTGAGGGAGGCAAAGAAAGAGGAGAGAGATGGTAAACAGAGTCAGGTTATTTAGGGGTCAGTCTTGTCTCAAGTGTTTTGTGGTTTCTGAAATACAATTTGTCTTCGTCTTTTAGTGAGGCATAGCTAAACTCTCCATTTTCCTGCACCTCTCTTTCCTTTTTCTGACACCTCTGTGTCTCGTCCTGTTGTTGCTCCCGCAAGAAAAGTTGCTTTGCTCTGTCATTTTTATTTTAGTTCTGGCTCACATAGCTCGGTGCCACGAGACTGGAAAGCCCGGGCCTCCGCTCTCAAGTTTGTCATGAGCAAGTTTTTTTGGATGCAGGCCTGGTACAGGCTCCTCTTTCATTGTCTCCCCGCGCGGCGGCTCGGCTGTCAGGAGCGCAGAAGATGGATGAATTATCGCGGAAAGGTCTCCTTCAGCGCTCTCACCTCATTTAGATGCTCCGGTCGGCTCCGACTCTTGCTAACATCGTGACAGCGTGTTAGCCTAGCACCAAGGCCCCTTTTGTTTCTTTGTTTACAAATGTATGCTAATGAGCGAGGGAGATCAGGAAGCAGGCAACCCCTGCATGCTCACTCTAATTCCTCCCCCAGTGACACATCAGCTGTGACAGTTGTGGCTCTGCAGAGGCTCAGAGTAGCCTCCTTATCTCCTCCGCTGTGATTGGAGCAGCTGCCTCTGGGTGTCACCGGCAACTGTGAGGATTGCTTTGTGGTGTGCTCGTGTGTGTGTGTGTGTTTGTGAATACGCCTACAGTATGCATCTTTTTACACTTGCTCATAGGGGCATAATTAACACTCAGGAGACTGAGAACTCTGGACACTTTAAGCCTTTATGTCAGAATATGCAGTGATGCACGTACAAGGCATCTCGAGGGAGTTTATGTTTTTCATACGTGTAAAGCACAAACAACAAGTCTGTGTGTGTGTGTGTGTGTGTGTGTGTGTGTGTGTGTGTGTGTGTGCGTGTGTATGTGTATGAGTAAGAAACATGTATTAAGTCATTCATCTTTCTATCTTCCTCCTTGTGCCATCGACCATGATGGAAATGTTTCCCTTTTCGTCTCTCGTCTCCATGGCAACCCAGAGCAGGGCCAAAGCAGACCTTATAGGCCTCCAGACGGCAAGTGGAGTTCACAGAGGCCTCGGGCACTAAGCAGCAGGAGGAGATGGGGAGAGGCAGACAGCCATTTAGAGGTGAGCAGCAGGGCGAGTGGGCTGGCAGGTCGCAGAGGGATCAGACTGTTAAGCTCCGCAGCCTATGGCCACATACCAACTAGATGGGAGGTTGACAGAAATATGTCATCTTTTTTTTTTTTTTTTACATTGTTTGCCAATGACATGACCTGAGTAGCCAGCTAACAAGCCCCTTAAAATATCTGTCCCATGCTCGGTCGAGAATTTAAAGCAAGAGTTATCAAGGGTGGAGAGTATCCAGTTTGTACCATCAGAGAAGTCACAATTCTGCAAACTATATCTGGTGATATTTCTTCACATGGTGCCATATTTTAGACTTACACAGCTTTAGGCTATCACATCCTAGGCCCTGTTCAGCTGCCAGTGAGATGAGCGTAAACACCCTCAAGAGCAGATAATATGTGTGTTTAAGTTTCGAGTAGAGAGCGAGTGGGATAGAAACCTCATTGGAGCCCAGATGGTCTAGAGAGAAGCAGTATCCTGGCTTTTCACAGCCTTTTTGATAGTGGATGTTATCTGTTTAATAGCAGCCTTCATATTTCCACACTATGGTAAGTAGGGATAAATATGCATAACTGGAAGGCCAGAGATTTTCTTTTCATATTTGTACACATAGTACTGTAGATGTTATGAACATGAGCATGCAGCTTTTCATTGTGAATGCAGCACACCTCAGTCTGATCCCAAATGTTGTACATTTTTCAAACTCATCTACTCTGCAATGCAAATGTTTAATTAATTCTATTCATTAGATTTGGTTGTTAAAAATACACTCTTAAGTAATGCTGCATGATTATGGCCAAAATTATAATCAGGATTGTTTTGATCAACATTGAGATCAAAATTATTTGTCATGATTTCTCATTATAAATTTTTTTTAAAAAAGTTGCACTTTAATATAAATTAATAATGTGCTGATTTCACTTCCATATTGTGCTACATTCCAGCTGATGTAAAAATCCTCATATCCAAATAAAGGCCCAGACACACCAAACCGACATCAAAGACCAAGCCAACTGTTGCGTTTCCTCGTGTCGCTCTATGAGCTCAATGGCTTAAGAAGTAAGTGTTACCCTTGATAACAAGTTCGTTTCGAACTCGCTCACACTTGACTTTGGTCATTAGTTTACTTTCCTCACTTCCGTTTCTTTTTTCATGCGTTGAGCTGAACTTCTGATCAGAGAGATTTGATTCATCTATAGGCTGCGTTGTCTCTGATGCCAATTCAGCATGCTAAATCATCAGAAAAAAAGCTGATGAAGGCCAGTGGTGTGGGACAGACACGGATGCTCTCCAAATGCCCAACACAGACCAATGACAGACTGTCAGCTTGGTGCATCAGGGCCTTTACTTTAGAAAAAACATTTTTTTTCACCTGAATTCAGTGTATCTTCCATGAGTAAGTATCTTTTGCTGTGTATTTTTTTTTTTTTTCGTTCACAAGTGTTCACAGTAAGGTGACCCGCTGCAGCTCACCTTTATGGATTTAGGAGTCGAGGCTGAACAAGGACATGAGTTGACTTTATTCTTCTTGGCCTTCATGCATTTATTTGGCTGCAGATTGTGGAGGTTTTTTTTAATAGAAGTTTAACAAGATAGCTGTGTTGCTTTGTGCTGCACGCACAAGTCTCATGCACTCTTTCATGAGATTTGTTCTGAAATACTTCCAAACAATGGATGATGATGGTTGATGACAGGTGATTTTCGTTTTGCCCGTCAACATTCAGTAAAGTTTTTCACAGACTGCTGCTGCACGGTGCGCACGTAGCATTAGACAGCTATGTGGAGGCTGGCTGTCAGTTATAAACTGCTTGATTTCATCTGCAGCAGAGTTGTCTATGAGCAGTGTACGCATATTAAGTGTCAATATCACAGCCAATCATGTTCATTTAATTGTGGGACGCCAAAATCATGATCAATATTTGATTAACTGTTAAGCCCTACCTCTAAGTATTAGTGTGCATTTGTGTGCTTGTGAGTATGTGTGAGTTCATAGTCAAACACTACAATAAGGTCATTCCATTTTCTCTCAGGCTGTCTATTAATCTTTGAGTGCTCTGGGCCTTAGGGCTCTGATTTTATGTTTGTCTCCATCCAAAGCATTTTGTTTTTTTGTTATTTGAATTTTCCTAAGTGGCGGCTTTAGTGCGCTATTAGTGGAGTGCAAAACATTACCGGAGCTTAGAGAAGAGGGTAGAAAAGAGGAAGAGAGTGGGACCTCTTTGCCCCTGACCCATATTACAGCACATTAAGCATCTCTGCAATCCCTCTTTCTCTCTGCCCTACACACCCACAGGCCTACAAGCACACTTTCTCTCCAGCTACATGCTCTTTTCTCCCATTAAGTTCTCTCTCTCGCTCCTCTGTCTTTCCTTGCCCCTCTCCGTCTCAGTCCCTTTGTCTCTATTTATCTCATCTCCAAAGCCTTGTTATGCCTCTTGTCTTAATGCACTCTCGCTTTCCTCACAAGGCTGTGTTGTTCGAGCCGAACTAAAGGCCAGGGAGTGCAGTACTGAGAGCCAGGCCTATTCATCAGTTTCACAGCAGCCTTCCACTCTGCTTCATTACTGACTGGCTAATGGCACAGATCAGTGCAGTTTATTTGCTATAATTAGCGAGCTCCATTTGGCCAGTGCGGCCCCGGTGAAGCCTGCTGCACTTGTGCTGCCCCCTGCCACGCCACCCTGCGCATGTGGGTGCACAAACGCTTGGCTGTTGCATCGGAAAGTGTCATTAAGAAGCTATACTGGCCCATCACTTAGCCATCCTCCATTGCCTTGAGTCAACCATGTCTTATAATGCCTGATTGCAGAGCAAAAAGCCATGAGCCTTGTAAAACTTTATAAGCTCTGCGCTTGTTAAAAGTAGAAGTGTATTGAAAATGCATAGCAGAGCGTGCGGGACAGGGATGGAAAGGGAATGAGTAACTCAGTCAGTCAGTTAATGGCTGACTGAGTAATGAGCGACTGAATGAGTGAACATGCGAGCAACCGGCAAATGGTGGGCCCTCGCCCTGTGGTTACACCCTCTTCTTTACTTTTCTCTCACAGGCTCTCGTCCTTGCATCCCACTCGACTTCCTCTTACTGTCTCCATCAGTGTTCCCCCTTGACTTCCAGTTTAATCGCCTCCCTCGTACCCTCTTGCATTCTAAACCCTTGCACCCTATCCCCCCTCTCGCTTATTCTCCCCATCTCTCTCCCACTCTCGTGTTCTGAAAAGCCTCTTGTTTCGTCGTTGTATGCAATTTTAATCTTGTTCCCCCCGATGAAGGGAGAGGAGGCGAGGGGTGTATTTGACGTCCTCTCACGTTGCTGGTGCTAGCTCAAGAGGAGTACAGGCTACGTCACAGAGATAGAGTCGCAGTGAACCTGCCGAGTAGAGGAGATCAACCCCATTAATAATTTACACAGAGCATGCTGTTGCAGTGTGCTCGTCCACTCTCACTGTAACTCTTTTGTCTCGTCTCCTTCCAAACCTTTCTATCCTGCGTCTATGTTTGATTCTCGCTTATCATTCTTACAAATTTTCAGTTTCTATCCATCAGTTCCAATCACCTACTTTATTAGGTAAACTTGCTCACTGATGCAAACAGCCAACTCCACCGAACAAGCAATCAGTGTGACGCGACAAGGTCAAGTTCACTTTAAACCACAAATGAGAATAGGCAAGCAGCGTAAGCAAGGCAACTTTGATTGAAGTATGGTCGTTGCAGAGCCAGAGGTTATTGTTCCAGCATCACAGTTGGCCTCCTGGGATTTAAGAAAATAGAAAACGTGCAGTTTGCTGCATTTAAGCAGGCAAAAACCCCTTGACAGTGAGGAAGGTCAGGGGCAGGTGGCTCACAGGCAGGCCAGTATGCAACGACTCAGTGCAACAGAAGGGCATGTGTGAATTAAGTTCATCAAACCTCGAGGCAGCAACTGCAAAAGACCAAGCTGGGGCACAGTTTCGTTATCCAAAACATCGGCCTAAAGCCGCAGCAGTCACCTGATCAACGAACTATAATGGCCAGACAGTGGGAATACTCTACCTAGTCTTGATTTTGGGTGCGACATGCTGGCAGCAGGGTAAAAATTTAAAGTAAACAGTATGAAGTCATCCATCGGCCCAGCCTTGTGTCAAAGAAACAGCCTTGTGGTAGCTGTGTGGGAGTATTTTCTTGCACAAATTAGGCCCCATGATACCACATACCCTTCATTTGAATGCCAGAGTCTACTAAAACATTGTTGCTGACCAGTAATCCTTTTTCACATGGCTACCTCCGACAAGGATAGCGTCACGACTACCCTCTTTATAATCTCAAAATACTTACAGAAATGACAAATGACCTCAGTGTTCTCCACTTGCCTGCACAGTCTGTGGGACTCAATCCAATAAAACATCTTTGGGATGAGATTGAATAAAGGGCTAGTACAAAACCAAAGCTAAAGAATCAGATGCAAGTGAAACATACTGTTGAGTCAGAGAAGATCAAAAAATTTCCAGCACCATTTGAAAACATTTATAGTACTTCCATTTCATTTTTTTTTTTCCAAAAATCAATCACTTCCCAATAACAATAGCACATATAAAATGTATTTTATTAAATAAGTCAGTCATCAGGATAATAATCAACAATCTTTTTTTTTTAAATTGACAAAACATCCAGTCTGGGCTACTGTCTAATAAGCGGTAACATCTGGGTCGAAAAATGAAGCCAGTATGGAAGTGCAGTTCTTTGAATAGCCACTTGAAGCTGGCTACAAAAACCAGTCAATCCCCATAGACACTGATGGTAAAATGCCCAACTTTTCAGCAGAAATTAAGACGTTAACAGCCTGCTACAAAAAGAACTGTTTTGATCTCTATAGCATATTTACCCCCTCATGACAATTTCTATACAAATTCCCCTTATACTTTTTATTGAGGCTCAAAATTACGTCATAGTGTACTTGCCTTCTCAGCCAGTTTTGCCCCTTGCTCCTGCACAGTGTCAGCCTCTCCCCTAAATATGGCGACTTCGGCTTCCAAAAACCAAGATGGCAAAAGCTGAAATGCCAGACTTGAGGCTTCAAAATGGGAGTCCACAAACCAGTGGGTGACATTGCAGTGGCTCTATCCATTAATTTTTCTATGTTGTATGAACAAAGAAGGCGAGGACCCACTTTTCATGTAGATATATAAACGACTCATTCTAAGGTAACAAAAACAAGACAATTAGTTTTCAGTGACTAAAATCGAATGAAAATGTTGTTATGAATATTATATACCTTTCCACAGCTCTGCCCCTAAAGCCTACACATGCGACCTTTATAAGACATCACGCTTATTGTAAAAAAATAATAAAGGTTTTATGTGTCAAGCTTCAAGCATGTGAGGATCCTCTACTTCATTCTGTTTTATATTTTTGGAGGGTTTAGACTGGGAAGGTCAGTTAGATGAAACAATCATCACTTTTTACTCTGAAAAACTTGTTTTAGGCACTATTTTATATATTTAAAATAGGGTACATTATGATAGACTTGAAAATATGTGATAGTTGCAGCCCTTTAGATATGTACTTTGAATGTCAACCATGACAACAAATAGATTTTTGACCGTCTTCTAAACATTTTAATGTGTGTCTGTAACCATGACGCAACTTTTCCCCTGCTTTGTTCTGTTGCTAGTCCTTGAACCAACTGTTGAATATTGAGTGTCCTCGAGTGCGCCTTTTCAAAGGAGACCATGTCGGAACCACTTTTGAGATAACTCTGGGATAATGATCAGTGGCGTAACCGCTGTGAGCTGCTGTGTTTGACTGTGTGCTATTATCTCCCCTGTTTATCCGAGGGCTGTAATATGGAACAGATTCCGAGGGCTCCCAAACAGATCATTATTAACTAATTTGGTATGAGTGGATCTCACATAGGTCACTTAGGTTCAAACCAGGGTCTGTATAAAGATGGACGATGCGCCCCCACCTGGCCCCCGGTATGCTTAAGTGAGGCTAAAACATCCCAGATACAGCCGCTGCCATCCTGTGCTGGTGACGTCATTTGGAGCCGAAGTCTGCGATGTAGCAATCTCTGAGGTGGGGGTGTTCCCACCAAAACACCTGTCTGACCAATCGTGAGCAGCCCCATTGAAAGCAAGTGCACGGATTGGCTCACTCTGTCAGACATTGTAGAATTTAATATATAACTCATTAAAACCAAACTTAATAGAGAAACAATCACTTGAACAAACATCAGGGTGATTAGAACAACCTTCAGTGACAGAAATCATTTTCGGGAAAATGTATTTGGCATGTACTTTGAGATTTTAATTTGGCCCTTGTCCCATTCATGAAGAGGGTGGGCTTTATGACCTATACTGCAGCCAGGCACCAGGGGGCGATCCAGATGTTTAAGCTTCACTTTGAGGGAGCTGTCATGTTATCCATCTTTATATACAATCTATGGCTCAAACTAAAGTCCTCCCACTTAACCACTTCAGTTTTATTGATCTGTTCTGTAATGTTCAATTTTCTCTTCTTTTCTCTTCTAACTGCCCTTCGTCGCTGCTCTTGTAGCTCCTGCTGCGCTCACTTCTTTGATTCTGCGATTAGCATTCTGCTGTATCACCATTCTGTCTATCACTTAACATACAGTGGAGCACCGCCTTGCACTGAAACCGGGTGCTTGTTGTCAGTCTTGTTCGAAGATAAAACGAGACACCGAGATACAACGCGCACACACACATGCATATACTGTATGCATATACGCACAAAACCACTGAAACACACACGTACATATCAATTGGCGCTCGTATAGCGGAGATGAGAGCTCTGACAGCTGCAGTTCGCTGAAAGCTATAGAGTTTAGAATATCATTAGTTTTAAAAGGACAGCCAGACAAGGTGAAGTTATTACTCATTTCTCAAAAGTAGAGGAAGCCGCAGAAAGTTCCCCCAAATCCTTGCCTTTATCTACAGATTGCACTCACATCAACCTTAGATAAGACTGTTTATTGTGGTTTTTAATATACTCTGCGACAGACCTAACACTCCAAATACTGGTCTCTGTCTGTGTCCTCTGGAGGTTATAGAAGTTGCTTTCTGCCATCTAATCTGTAAATAGTGCTGTAGTTTTAGGACCAGAGGACATGAACAGATTAGGACAGAACATAAGAGAGGAGGCTCCCTAAATGATTAGTATTCTGCCTGGTCTCCTGCGGGTGGTGGAGCTCGTAGTCGATTGGCTTCCATTAACCTGCCAGTCTGCTCTTCATTACTTCATTAGAGCCTCCATGGAGGCTCGAGGAAGTCCCATCACAGTCCAGGGACGGGGACTGACTCCTGACTCGTTGCAGTTTGCCACGGGCGTCAGACTTACCTTGCTGCCTGGCTGCTGCTCTGAATCCGGTTCTTTCAGTCCTTTTTAACTTTGTATTGGTGAGTAAGTGAAAGCACAGCATGCTGGTTACTTAGGAGCACAACAGCCCCAGTGCAGGATAATAGGACCAAGGTCTGTAGGTTTGAATGGCTGATTCACCACTTCTGTGTTTTGATTGATTCACCGTACCTCTACTTCGTGCCATCAGGGGACAATCTTTATGACTCATTGATAAACTGTATAAAAATAATGGAATGTCACCCAGTGGATTTTGGCCTCAAAAGCCATTTTTGCTGTCGCCATCCGGGAATTTTTGAGCTACAAGTGACCATATTTGGATGACAGGAGGAGGGGAGAATAGATCTGACTCATATACTGTTGTGATGCCTCACAGACATCCTGTCAAAAAGTGGGCACATCCTTAATTATGCATAACTTTAAGCATTAACAACATGCAGATTGGCAAGTTATATAATAATCCAACAAAGTGCAGTGGTCATGAATGATAAAGTTAGCAATATACACCAAAACCTTTCTCTGTACCAGGCTATGAACATGTTTATTTCTTCTTTAAAGTTGGACATTTTAACATAGGAGTGTATGAGTACTGACTTGCTTTAGGAGCCAGCCTCAAGTGGCTATTTATGGAACTATGGTTTTTGGCACTTAAGCATTGGCTTCATTTTTCAGACCAGGAGGTTGTTGCTTGGACTAATTCAAACTGCAGCACCACGTCTTTCTGTATGACATATAAACTTCTCTTTTGAGAGTTTTAAGGAGTATTGAGGAGCAATATGTTGGCAAAGACTGTTTGAACATTTGCTCACACACAGGCGAGTGCTCTCTCTCACACACGCACACACACACACACACACACACACACACACACACACACACACACACACACACACACATACACATATGAACACAGAGTACAAGTACTTTGCAATTCTCATTATCTTCTCCTTTTGGGATTGTTGAAGAATTTATTAGAGGAATATATTAGCAGGAAATGTTCTTTTTTCCCCCATTTTTCAAACACTTATCCATACAAAGGGACTCTGTGAATGAGGCACTCATGACTTAAATGCAACCATAATGATTTAATATTGTTATTTTCGCGTTACACTTCTCTTGTTAAGGCCATTTTCCTATGGCTTTGCATAGAAAGCAAATATGCATTTTGTCCTGTTAATGCTAATATAGAATTCTTTTTTTCTCAAGAAAGGTAAGTTCAAAAATGATTCTCCTCAGACTTCAGAGGACAGTGCTTGAGGGAATCAGAGAAGAGGAGAGATGATTTAAAAGTTATGTTTTTGTTGAAGCTTTCCTCCCAATATTGTGTTGACTGCTTTGTGTCATCTGGCTGATGTTTCCATAGGTAGTTTTCTTTCTGTCAAACTCTAATGCTGTTAATCTTTCTCTATTTATTGAGGCATTAAGGAAAGCTCATATGGATTTGGCTGTCAGTTTGACCATCCACTGCTAGAGTATTCCTCTTGCATACAAAGTACAACGCCTTTCTATGACCTTATTGTACAGTGCAGACTATTTATAGGTGGAGGTCATTGTGAATATGATGCACCGAGGGCCCTATTATTTACAAGTGAGGTTTATTTCCACATAAGACTGATATGAGGTTTTTTTTTTGTGTTCTGTGCTCTCATTCATGTATAAGGTGATCACTGACTTACATAAATGAGGTGAGGTGAAGGGGGGCCTCACCTGGCTCCCTGGAGCATTGCCTGCTCATAATAGCCTCAGAAAAACAGTTAAGGGTAGATGTGCTGCCAGTTGACTCATGCAGTGACTCATGCAGTGTTTACTCAGCGGAGGAACAAAAATAAACAGCAAAATGAAGTGAGAAATGAATCGCAACACATAAAGAAATGGATTTGCGATTATGTTTCCCAGTTGTTTATTTTTTGTAATTTGTCATATTTTAATCGTAGTATCATGTCCTTTATTAAATATCTTTGTGGCATTTGACATGTAGGTGGACAAAATTTAAATACAAGCAGCCCGAAAACTCATGTGCCACTACTGAAGTCTACAAAAGAGGTTTTAGTTACCTTGTAAGATCAAAACTTGGAAGTTTGAAGTGTCCTGCTATTTTTGGCACAACAATGGCAGGAAAGTCAGGCTTGAAGTGAGACGAAGTAGAGCACGGCTACTCTTTGGTGTTTGCTCTTTGATCTGGTGGAGCTTTGATCGACCCCGGAGGACGTACTTAGACTGTCCATGTCGAGCTGCGGACTGACGGTCTTCACAGCACGGTTCCTGGGGTTCAAGTGGCCTTGTTTGACAAGGAAATGACATTCGCTGAAAGCTTTCTCGACTTCCATTGCTTGGTATTGTGTTCTTTCCTTTTTTTTGTTTTGGGTTGGGGTGACCTTTTCAGCGCACTTTGTCTTGGGGGAGACAAGAGTCAGAAAACATACAATGCAATATAGCCTTAAAAAAATCAGAGTAAGAGATGCGAAAGACAGTGTTGAGGGGAATGCTTTGTGAAAATGGCAATTTTCTCCTCCGTTTCATTTATTCAGCAAAAGGAGATGATTTTTTTTTTCAGATCAAAGCAGATTTTTATTACAGTTGTTTTGGAATCAGTGAAATTGCAAAGGGAATGGAGGGAGACAGGCAAGATGATATCCAAACAAATGAGGAAAACAAATCATCATGGCAGATTATGTTTGCTGGAGATTTTCTTGGGATGCAAAGCAAGTCGCACAGTAGGAAAAACCTCCATTTTTGCTACAGTTTTATTTTGAATTGGTTTGTTTTTCTACTGTTTCCTCTGTCGCTTTACGTGACTGAGCATGAAGCTATCTGTCTTTCCTCTTCTCCTTGACCGCATCAATCTCCGCTCAGCCCGACTCTGCCACACACAGACATCCCCCCACCCCCCAACTAATTCAGCCCACTCAGACTCTTTGTTAAGGGGACATATTGGAAAACCATTAGCTCTCATTATGCTTTATAGCCACCCGTTCTCCCCATTCTGTCTTTTAATCACAATCCATCCCCGTGTGTGTGTGTGTGTGTGTGTGTGTGTGTGCACGCCCTTCAGTGTGTGTGACTCTATGCATGTGCGTACACCTCAGTCACCCCCTGCTCAGCAGACAGTAATGAACCACTTTCGCTGTAATGCATTTGGGACACACATAAAGTCCCCAGCCCCCTCCCTCTTGCTTTTTATAGGGGAGTCAATGGCACAGGCGCCACTTTTTATGGCAGCCAATCCCGAGCTGCTGCAATGTTGTGCATTCGTGAGCCATGTCAGCCAAATGGGATTGAATGCTGTGCAATAGAAATAAAAAGAAATTGGAGTGAATAGAGTATGGATCCCTTTTTATATGAACTCTTCATAGAGGTAGAAACTCCTTATAGGAAATCTTGAGTATCCATTCGCTCCTTATAAGTCCAAATGACCAGGCTCTCATAAAGTGCTGAATATCCTGTTACTGCTCTGTATTGAATTATACTCCGGTTTGATCATCCATGACAGCATGTGTGTGATTGTATGTGCGTGTGTTTTGCTGGCAGCAAGGAGGGATGCAATTTTGACCATATGCTCTGTGACAGACACACACACACACACACACACACACACACACACACAGAAAATGTGCACACAAACACACACACACACACACACACACACACACACACACACACACAAGCACACACACATACACACACATACACACTTGTAATGAGTGGATTTAAATTCCGGTTGTTCTCTCCCGGCCAAGGCAACTGTCATCATTGTGCAGCAAAACTCCCATAATCCATCTGGGGCATGACAGCATCCTAACAGCTCCACTTCGCAGTGAGAAAAGCTATTCTTTATGTCTCTCCATTTCTCGATCTCTTCCTTTTTTTCTCCATTTTCACTCCCCACTCTTCACATTTCCCCTCCGGACTAGTTTTTATTCTCTCTTGTCTCTTTTTGCTTTTCCAATTACATTTTTTCCCACTTAATCTCCTTTTCCTCTGGAAACTTTTATCTGGGTTTGATTACATGAGAGTCTCAGTAGGAGGAAAAATGAGTGATAGCTCAAAATTATTGTTGACCACGCTGATGATGGTAATGAAGATATTCATAATTCTAATTGTGCTATAGATATGATAGAGATGTGAGTGACAATGATGTTAATAACAGCGATGATTAAAATGGAGATGAGGGTGATGACAATGAGTATGATGATGACAATAGCGGCGATGATAATGGTGCTTGGTGGCTTTCTGAGCGGTGTCCATGTTTTCACCTTGGCCCAGATGGAGAGAGACAGACGGAGGGGACGGACGCCAGCCGCAAGAGGGACACTCGCTCCTCAGCCGGCCACCACAAGAGTGAGGACACCAGCGACAGCAGGGAAGACGAGGCTGCAGTGAGTCTTTCATTATTGCTGTCTTCCTTCTGTTGTGTCTCACCACTGTGGACTGAATATTAATGCAATGTCACAACCTAAACACACACACACCCTGCACACCCACATCCCTCTGAGTAAGCAGCCATGAGGTTTATCCCTCGTGTGTGTGGAGGAGCTCATCAGGGCTCCCACAGTCACAGTCTGGATCTTAATTATCATCAAAAACACAGGGCTCTGTTCTCTGTGCACCCACTGATTAGTGCTCCTGTCTGCTGGTGCCCAACAGAAACAGTCCCCTCTCTCCCTAATTAGAAAGAGATAAGGGACGATGCAACATAAACTAGATGCATGTTAAGGTGTTTATGGAATTGACTAATACAGGAGGGGAAACATTACAGAATCTGATTTTGTTGTTGTGAAACTTTTCTTTTTGCTCATTAAAACCCCTCTACAGTTTAGCCTTGTGACCCCACCCACTGCACTGAATCTGAATAATGTTGCCATCTCTGGGATGCAATAGCTCAAAATATTTTGTGAACACATCATTCAATCTAACCTCCTCCTCGAGCTTTTATTTCTGTGATAGTTTTCATGCAGAGAAATGTGAAATTAGATAGAGCGATATAAAAAAGTAGCGCATGAGACAGAATTTGGACCACTGCCAGAGATCATTAGCACTTGGTACATGCAGCAGGAAACCACTGAGACAATCTGACACTTAAATTGCTATTCCCCCTGACAGTGGGGGGGGTTTTAGGGTTAAGTACAACAATTTTGGTTCCACACATTAGCTCCAACTGTGTTGAAACGGCCAGGTCCTGTTGCTTCCAACAAGCAGTCATCAAAATTCATCAAAACATCTTTGCATAACATTAACTGCTACCACTACTTTGACGACCAAGTGCAAATGTTTACATTCTGATCTGTTAAATTGGATAATAAAGAGAAACATATATTATTATTGTCAGGATATAGTTAGGAAATGTTGATTTTACACACAACTGCTTTTACACACAACACTTAAAACAGAACCTCCGGGTATGTCCAGACTTAAAGGAACACCCCACAAACGACCATTTGTATATCAATTCCTCACCTTGAGTTACGTTAAGCTCATGAAGAAAACTTTGTATTTCTCTAATGCCTTGTCGGTGAACAAGGAATCCAAAAATGGAGAAATTTCTTGATGAATTAAAGTCATTTGGGACTGCTTTTAACAACAGCAAAACTATATCAAACATTTGTTTAATAACTCACACAACTCGCGCAGTACAATCTAAGTCTCATTTATCCAGTCGTATGCTCTGTACTTGCCAAACATATGCATTTTTGCTAAACCACCCCCCCAAAACTTCCCAATAACCACTTTCAGAACCCGTTTACACACGGTATTAACATGCATCTTGAGTGATCTGATCAAAAGTGGACAGTACAAAATACAGCTGTAAACGACCAACAAGACACACTGTGACCCAGTCACTCAAACTGTTAACCGCATTTTTCATATTGTGCTAATGTGTCCTGATGCATCCCCGACAAGAACTACATCATTAGTGCTGGCCATGGTGGATTTTTTTTTTTTGGTGATAAGGGGCTAATGTCCTATAACTTAACCCTTTTTATGTTGAGATGGACGAAGTGTTGCGTGATCATGCATCGTTTTACCCTATTGGAGGAGATGCTGATTTCTGTTGACAACAACATCTTCAGTTGTACTGATACAACTGCTAACATGACTGGCAAGCTAGTGGGAGTGTGGACGTCATGATGGCGCGTTGGGCCCTTTGACGTTCTAAGGCAGGTGATGCAGGCAGTAATGAAATCTTAACACAAGTGGTCAGCTGGATGTGCATGACAGACACAGGTGTAAATGGAAATGTGTCTTGGCTGTCCGCTTGTGTTCAGATCACTGAAATGCATGTTAATACCAGGTATAAACAGGCTCTCAGACATGAGCGAGAAGCGCACCTGCGCTGTTTATGCAGAAGGATCTCAAATAATAACTTTTGAAACACAGTCTCTGACGACTTTATTTCATCAGGACTTTATCCATTTTTGGATTTATAAGACATGTTGATTAACTGATATACAAATACAGTCAAAACACAATGTACTCTTGTGCTTGACCTCTTTTTTTCTCACTTCAATTGTATCTGGCTGTTTTCTGCCTTCTTTGGTGAAACAAAACAAATCTTTTAATACTTTCTAGATCCAACACTCATCTTTTGGCCTTAAGGCAATTTATTAAATTTATTATTAGTCCCTCCTTCCTCAACCTCAGTCTTCCAGGTTTCCAGGCCAGCACTTGCCACTCATGTTGACAGGCTGTCTACCTTGAAGTGGTATCTTGCCGGAGGCTCAGGCTTCTCTAAAACTACCTGAAGTGCCCAAGAATTGGGTTGTGAAGGCAGACAATCACAGCAGTAATTAAATGTTCACGGCACGTGTGACTGTGTAGAACATTTATAAAAGAGGCCAAAATCATTGCAGAGCAAGGGACAGATATAGATGAGATGTATCAGATTTAGTTACTGGTATTTTTATCATAAAAATCTTTTACTTCTCTGCCCGCTAGAGAGGATCATTATACCTTCAACAAAGCAAGTCCCCGAGAAGCTGCTGTACTGTACGTGGAATGAATTCAGATAAGAACCAGTAACAGTAGAGTTTCTCTTTCTTTATCAATATATAACACCTATTTAAGAACTGAAGTATCTCATTTTTGTTGATTTTGATCATTACTGTTTGTCTCTCTGTTAGATGTGTCACTGTATCATACCATCAAGGTCACTCATATTTCTGACCTGCATGCACAGCATAACGTCACTCTGATGCAACACACAAAACATACAGTATGTTCTTGGCCAGGCACAAACTGTGGCTGCAGGAGTTGAAGACCTTAATACAGTCAAAGTTAAAACCCTGAATTGTTACGATATCGCTGTATTTCTGTTGGCTAGCCGAGGGGACCAACGAATAGAGGAAGACGATATATCTTATTCCATAAAATGCAGTCGTCTTCAAAATCGATTTAAGTGAAGGCTTTAGGAAATGTGCTTGAAGAGATAAGAGTCGTGAAGGGGAGCCTGCAGGTTTTTTTTTTTCTTTCTGAGCGGCCCTCCTCTAAACTCTAAACCTGCCTGATAGCGTTAGGGCTTCTCTTCTGTAACAGTCAAATGAAAAGCGGCTCTCAGGATGAGTCAGTCTTGTGTGCTGAGGCTCAAATATTTTGGCTGCACTGTAAGCATTCTGCTGAAGTCACTAAAACGTGTCAGAAAGTTTATGGCACGCTTTTTATGAATTTAAATAGCATCACTTTGTCATTTGTTCCCTAAACGACTTGTGGTAGATTTGATTTGCTTCAAATAATGATCACTTAGATGAACTGTGTTCATACTCGGACGGTAAACACGCTCTAAATCATCACAATTACAATATAGGCGATAGAGTTGGCCCGCTGCAGGAGGTGCTTAGTTGGATTTATGATCTGTAGAATTTAAGACTGAGTACTGTTTATGGTTATCTATAACACTGCTGTATTTGTAACAAGCACTGTGTCCTATCCTTCAAAGGTGTGTACGTGTGTGTGTTCGTCACCACAGCTCATCCGAAAGACTTTTCTCTTCAGCTCTATAACTGCATCTCGCTTCATCTATTATTTAGACGCCCATTCACCAGCTCTTCGTCCCATGACCTCTGAATGTGTGTGCCTCTATATGTGTGTACATAGCATACCAGGCTTCGCATCTCCCTCTAGACTTTGCTGCTCATTTGGCACCAACATCTCGAGGAAATCCACAGCAACATAATTGACACCTCCTGTCGATGTGACGCCATTCCAGTGAGAGCGCGCCTTCACTTAGAAAATGTCAGTGCCAAAGGCCAAAGCTGCAGTCCGTGTTTCCAGGCCTGTTAGCCAAAGTTAGTTCAACACCAGACGTGTGTTTGTGTGTCTGTGTGTGTGTGTGTGTGTCTGAGGGAGAAAATGTCTGAAAAAGAGAGAGATAGAGAGAGAGAGAGGGAGATGATTTAGTGTGTTTAATGTTCTGTAATATGGGTCAGGGGGACAGAGGCCCTTCTCCCTTGTTTGCCTTCTCTGTTAAGCTCCTCTAATGTTTTGTGCTGCACTAATAGCTCACTAAAGCTGCCATTTCAGAACTTTCATACAATGAAACCAAATTTGCATGGATGAAAACAAACAGAAAAGCCCTCAAGGCTGCGCGCACTCAAGATTAATAGACAGCCTAAAAGGGAAAAGTGGAATGACCTTATTGCAATTGGGTGGCACAAACACTCATCAGAGGCTTCCAGCAGGGAAATGTAAGGACTGAACACTTTCTGCTTCCTACATCCTCTCTGAAAGTGCAAGTGATAGAGCAAAGTGGTATCCTTGGTTTGAGTAACGGTAAAACGGTGGAAGCCTTGTAAATGTGTCTTTTGCCTCTCTTGTTTGATGTCAGATGAATGGAGAAAGTGGTGGCTATAGAGAGAAAACACAGGGGGTGTTAATCTGAGCAAATTAGAGGGAAGTAGAGAAAGATGGGAGAGGGTAAAGGTGAAGACAGACAAAAAGGGAGGATGAGGTGATGGGAGGAAACAAGAAAAAATCTGAAGTAAAGAGGGGTAAGAAGTTTAGGAGCAGGATTGTCTTTAGAGGAAGTAATTGCATTCCTCTCTGCCTCTATGAAAGGCTGCGAGTGAGCAGCAAATGTTTGCCTCTGCGCCTTTCTTTATTTCCTGCAAATCACTGAAATTGCAGCTTAAATAGTTGACAGTGTGTGTCAGAGCTGGCAATTACAGGAACTGACTCAGGGTGTTTTATTTTATTTTTTTTATTTTCTTAAAATACATGGATATCTCTCTGGCCACCTGCTTTTCAAGATGAAACATGCAAAAGATTTACACTGTCACAAAGTGTGTGTGTGTGTGTGTGTGTGTGTGTGTGTGTGTGTGTGTGTGTGGGCGCACGCGTGTGTGGTTGTGTGTGCACTACCTCCAGGGGAGCCTCCAGGTGGTTACTACTTTGTTTGACAGTTTTTCTAAGGTTATGTAAAGCCAGGTGTGTGTTTGTCCTTATCTCATTTGGTGCATACATATTACCGTGTGTGTGTGTGTGTGTGTGTGTGTGTGTAGTTAATATGGATGGGATGTGGATTATGTGTTCTGCTCTTCCTGTCAGAGGCAGATTGCTTTGGGGAGGTCTGCCCCTTCATCTCACGTACCTGATGACAGGGAAGAATGATGAAGGTAAAGGAAGAAGGTTGGGGCTTCACAGTAGACAGAAAAGTCCGCGGGACAAAGAGAGACAGAAGAGAAGAGCAGGTTTGATGAAACTAGGAATCATTAATATTGATTGAATGATAAATGAAGGCACACGTGTTAAAAGGTATTTTGCTTGCCAATCACTGATGGTGGGTAGGTGGTTATTCATATGGTCACACTAAGAAAATAATATCATGATATTACTATATGCAAAAACAATTCTTTTGATAATATAGACTAAAGAAACATTTTTATTCATTATCACAGAGGAAAAATGTCTTTAACTTTCAGGTCAACAAATCTATCATGTATTGTTACCAAGCAGCAGCCTTTGGTCTCTATAGCTAATTTCAGCAGTCATGGCAATGATATGGGTGAATTTTTATATATCTCACCTGTTTACCTTTTGAGAGCGGGGGCGCTTTGATTGACAGCTCCAAATATGTCCAAATATGGTCACTTCTGGCTCTAAAAGAAACAAGATGGTGATGACAGAAATGACAAACTACAGGCTTCAAAATGACCAAGTACCTCAATATTATTTTTGGGACAATATTGTAGAGTTTAGTATTGGTGCTTTCACTAAATATTTACATGATGGCATTTTGGAAAATTTTGGAAAAAATGTAAATATAATGACTGAATGTGCAAAGGCAAAAGATTTAACAGCCAGAATAGTCTGGTCAGTTCAGAAAATTACATCCCTTTACTGTAATGCAGGTTAAAACCAGGAAAAGGTAACACCAAAATCTAAGACGACATCAAGTAGGGCTGTCCGTTGAAAGACGGAGATTTGAATCATCAGTGGGAGGCCCCTCAGTCGACCAAGATTACTTCAAATCTAGCTGTCGTTTTGTTTTGTTTTTGCTAGTTACTGTGCTTTGCAGTTTACTCTGGGGACATTCTGGTCCTCAGGTTTTAGAATGGAGGAGCCTGCGTAGGCCATTAATGTGTTTTAGGAAGTCTGGATGAAGCCATGGGGGCAGGACCTCATTCATTCCTGTGGGAGCTGCTCATTGGCGCATGAAGCAAAAAAAGCTCTTTTTCAGGGTGTAGAATTGGTGTAGAGTACCTGCATTCACTGGGCCATAAGGCATGCCCACTAGAGACTTACAACAGCGGAGCGCGGCTGAGTGTCCCCGAGTGGGTAACTTCGGCCAGCTGAGCGACTGACTTCCGGTTTAGCGATTCGCTAGCTTGAATGGGGGTCTAAAAAATTTAATCTTGCGTCTCTTTTAGAATTTCCAAATGTTATAGAACTGGATGGATTAAATCTATTTCGTGAAATGAGTCGTTTCATGGGGGTTTTGATGCTAACAAAGAAATTAATTACTGATTTACGGACGTCTCTTTCCGGATGTAAGTCTTTCTGGGCCAGTGGGCGTCACGCGACCGGCCCAGACAGTTTCATTTCATCTTTAGCCACTTTGTAAAATCTGCATCAGAGCCTGACACACTTCCTGGGGGCTTGGCGTAGATGCATGCAGCGACGAAGAGGGGCAGAGCTCTGTATCCTGGGGCTTTGAGAAAGCATCGTCTTCTCTCCTCTGTTGAGAAGTGGTGAATTTACAGCTCACAGCAAGTTAATATGAAACAGTCTCTGGCTTTTGTTTTATAAATAGCGTCAGCAAAAAATGTTGTTCCAAACTGCCAATTCACCGTTACCGCGGTTAGCCTGTTTACTATGTTACATGAATGCAGCTGTCACACAGTATGTCACACTGAACCACGTTCAAACTTTATATGGGTAAATTGAACGGATTGACGAGTATTCCTATTGAACAGCCGGATCTGATAGGACTGGCATAATTTGAGTACAGCCCTAATATCAAGTCTCATATAACAATATCAATATATTGCCAAACCCTATAGCAGACATAAGAGAGTGGGTTGTAATAGGCCAGGTAGCTAATGTAAAGGCCTGCAAACAAGCTCATGGTAATGAGAGGAGAAGAGAGCGAGAGAGGACGAGCGCGAGGAGATATTTCACGGAAGGCTTGAGAGAAAGGGCTGCACCATTGTCTTTTACCTGACGGAGATTTTAATCATAGTGGCAATTTTACAGCAGCTCATAAACCGCAGCAGCCGGGCCTCATTGTTAACCTCCAATTGCTTTCAGGGCTGTAAATATGGCCGCCTTACATCGCTCTGGCCTTGCCGATAGTTTATGGGAGATGAGAAGTAGCTGGCGCTGGCACTGGGAGACTTGCCTGAGAATGATGAGGAGCAGAGAGCACGGACTGACTAGTAAATAAACACATGGCTGATCGGCGAGACTCAACACACTCGAGTGCACCGCACAGATTTGGCCGCGATGATACAGTGCTGTGTGCACTAGTGGGGTATTAGGCTTTATGTAATCTGTAAATGGACCCAAACATGGGGATTAGCGTCATAGCGTAATTGCTCAATTTGACATTTAGATTTGACCGCGGAGATCAGTGACACATGACTCATTTTTTCCAGGTGCCCATAACATCTATTTAGCATTTCCAGTGTTTTCACAGATTGAAAAGGATTGTAGATGAGCGAACTGAAGTGATAAATCCAGGTGGTGACTCAGTGGCCTCATCTCTGACATTTGGTTGAGGGAGTTCTCTCCTGCGGATTGGATCCGCAGCCAGCCAAGTGGAAATGGATCTCCCATGAGGCATTTGGTGCACCAGCCTGAGCGCCCTACCCCAGGATGTCTGAGCTCGCTGTGCGTTTGTTTTTCTCCCACTTGTCTCAAGTGTGTTGTCACCGGTATTACTAAAACAGTTTAATTACATTTTTGTCCTTAATCAAGGACTCCGCTGCCAACCAGGTCTCGAGAGTCTGTCGATTGAAGCAAAGAACTGCTATAGGTTGACAGTCTAAATGGGAGATGGAGGGATAATGGAGCTATTATTGGTGGATTTCTCTCTGTTGCTAAAAAATCAAGACAGCACGCTGTAAAATATGAACTCAGAACTTTTATATAATGTTGGGTCAGTTCCTCCGGAGGCATTTATGACAAATTGAGCAGTCTTAGCAGAGGCAGAAACTGAGACACAGGCATGCTATACAGGAATGACAAACTGTATTCTTACAAGCAGTAAGAATAAAGTTGCAGTTCTCACATAAGTCATAAAGATATAGAGGTCTGATTTTGTTACACGGGTATAACTCAAGAAGTTGACTGAAACTCTGATCTGGAGCAATTCAAGCAAAAAAGCTGGTTGGAAAAAGGTGTCCATACATTGACAAAGTGTGCTGATATTATCTACCCCTGGCGTAAGCCTAAATGGGAATCATGCGTTTGATTGTCTGTGTGTGTGTACGCGTGTGTATTTGTCTGTCCAAGGCTCTAATACTACTAGACCAATCAGCCTAATATTTTGTGTGGAGAATTACAGTTATTAAAAAATCCCAGTTTTATTGACTCTCTTATATGTCATTGACTGCTGACTCTTCACTCCTCTTGTCTGGGCGGTAGAAACTTTCAGCTCTGTTAAAACCAACGAGTCTTAATGTCTATTGTGAACCATATTTTGGCCTTTGTCATGGCTCAAAACTGACATTCATAGAAAAACTATAGGTCTCATTTTGGACTAGAGCATCTGCTGGTTGATTTCATACCTGATGTGTTATGATCCACTAAAGTTAATCACAATGCACTGTTAATAGCATAATTAATATTTTGTTATCTTCACTGCCATCTATACGTTAAGGGAGCCAGAAAGGACACTTTCATTGGACACAGTTGTGTTTCGGCTGGCATGACTGTGACTGTGCCATACCATATCAAAAGCGTTTCAGAAGTGAAGCATTTTGCCTGTCCGATTTATTAGACTTAATTGATTTGATACTTGACATTTGTGATTCTACCATAAGTAAGCAGGTAGACTACTTTGTTTAATAGGGCTGTACCTGACTTAGAATTATGTCAGACGAATCAGATTCTGCTGTTACATATGAATATTTGGCACTTCATTTTTTTTCATCATATCTGTATTTCACTTGCAGTGCCTGTTAGCAGGAGAACTTGATCTCCTCTGTGTGACCACTGCAGATCCATCAAAAATATACGAGGTGCTGCGGCATGTCTGCTGGAAGTGTCCAGAGTGTCTGGGATCAGCTCAAGCAGCTGCCTGACAGAGATCTGCACCTCAACTAGTGTACTTTTCCAGTTATACTTCAGTTTAGTTAAATGCTATAGTCAACTTATTTGGACCTTATCAGGAATCTAACCAGAGTTACTCTTTCTAGGTTTTTCATTTCACTCTACTGAATGGCGGCCAAAGATTTCTAAACTTAATCTTTATTTATTTTTCTAAATTTCAATTACCCTCCCAGGTCAGTCGAAGATTAAACCTAATCAAAGCCAAAGAGCTGTATTCAAGATCCAGCTGGTGTTCACATTTTTATATTCAATCTTTCTAAAGAACCGGTCCTTATGCAGCAATGCATATCTCCTTGATAAATTATTTATTCCCATGGATGTACATTATTTTCCTTGGTTTAACCACAAGCCTCGGATAACTAGCTGTAACCGTACGAACAGTGAAATCCTCCCTGTCATTTTTCAAACATGGGGGTGTTGACAGCTCTGTTATATGAGGCTATTTGAGGGTTCAGTCCAGAATTGTTTTTCCTCTGGGCGCTTCAGTGCTTTCACTCATTCTCACTATCACCTCTCAGGCATTTGTCAGCCTGGTGTTGGTTCACAGAGGATGTAGATCCAAAGCTTTGGGTCTGCAATAAACTCCAGGCAGGGCTCCAGCACTGAGGTCTGCACTGTCTTTATACTCTGCTACCCACGACCAGATGCCAAAAGTGTGCAAGGCTGTTTCTCAAGACCAACAGCTCAGTGTGCATATGCAACAAACCGCACAAGCACACAAACAGGCATGCAGACATACTGTAGGAACTGTAGGCGATACCTAAAACTGCATACTAAACAAAACAATTGATCTCATAAGAGCATTTAGCTTTATTTCCATCCTCTATGCACCAGATAGGGAGAAAAAGAATTACAGTGGGATCACCGTCAATCCTTTCAGGCACACTATTGAATATTCCTACTCTTTCCTTATTCACTCCGCTTCCTACCAGCTGGCTCTGTTCCAGCAGCGAACAGTGCTAAGCTGTTACCAGCCAGTTTCATGCTGGGTTCATGCTGGGTGAAGGTTATTAGGTCGTAAGACATGGCACTTGACTTGACTTATCTGTTACACAGATATGATGAATGCCTGCCGAGTTTTGTCAAAATGGACTGCTGATAAACATGTGGGAAGTCAATAAGTTCAGAGCTGGACATTGGTTTTTGCACAGAAGTTGTGTAAAATGTTGTGAGACTTTAAAAAGACAAAAGATGTTTCAGTTATGTTTTTTTTCAGTGCTGAACTATTATGGAAAATGCATGATGAAATTCTTGCAAACACACAGACACACAGAGAAACACACACACACGTACGCACACACATGCACACACACACAGACTCCGGTTCATCAAATGGCCGCTTGAGGCTGGCTCAAGAAGCGAGTCAGTTCCCAGAGACGCTCATGTTAAAATGCCCAACTTTACAGCAGAAATAAAGATTTTTACATCCTGGTCTCTACAGCTAATTTTAACAGTCATGACACATATTTGGTTGTGCACATTTGCACATTCATTTGGTTGTGCTGGCCTACCCCAATATCAACATCTGGCACCACATATTGATTTTCTATTTTTGAAGCTAGACTGTTCATTAGTTGCATTGTTGGAACATATATACCATTGTGCTAGTCATTGCACCACAATCAGAGTCTACTCTGGGCACAGACTGAGCAGCAGAATGCCAAATGCAGTAAAACGTCCGACTTCAGACTTCGAGCTGGTTCTAGAAATTTGCTGTCACTCTTTCCTCTGTGGCAGCTGCTCCTCTTGTCCATTGATCAGATCAACTGATCAACCCCGCTAATTAAACTCCACAAAATGCAAATGAGAAAAACAAAATCGTGAAGCGCTCTGCATCCACTGCGTGCACGGACCAGTAAAAACCTCAAACTTTAGAAAGGTGTCAGAATGACACAAAGACACACACACACACACACACACACACACACACACACACAAGTCTGATCGTTACATATATCTCTCTGTGGTATGAAAAATAATATTTCCCTCTATCCATAATCTGATGGCTTTTTACGGTACTGCCGATCTCACTAAATGCTCAACAAGGCTGATTCTAAAGCAAGTATAATGTGCTTACATCATAACTATGCAAACTTACTCGTGCAGATTCTACGGTGTAACAGTGGAGGATGAGAACATAAAGAGCTGAGAGTCAAAGGCCTTGGATGGGAAAACACATTACCCCTGCAAGACAAACTTGTTTAAGTGCTTAATGTTTTAAGTGCTTTTATAGGGCTGGATCATAGAAAGTGGCCTGGCTGTGGATGTCAGAAGTGTGTGTAGAAGAAGCCTGTGTGTCTGCCAGATTAAGCAAGCAGGTGCTGCTCCTGTTGCCACTGGATAAAAGGAAACAAAAAACATGCACGCCTCCATTTTTCTTTTGTTGCATAAAGACTCAAAAAGAAAAAAACCCAAAAAACAGTTAACAATAGAAACAAGGCAGGGATAAGAACCAAACTGAACAATAGAAAAAAAGCATTCTCAGCCTGTCTTCTTCTTTCTTGCCAAATCTCCCACTGCTGAGGCATTTATTTGACGAGAGGCAGATAAGGAAGACTTGGCAGGGTAGCACCGTAGATAGATGGATGGATGGATGGAGGGATGTGAGTAATTGAATTGGAAACAAAAATCTCGGTGTGGGCTCGCTATGTCTCTCTGGGTCTAAAGAAGAGGAGGAGTGCGTTCATTTGCATTCCCGTGGGAACATTTCCTGCTTTCATCAGTATTCCCTGTTTGCCAGAGTAAGAGTGAGTGCCATATCTCTGAAGAGTTGGAGGGGATTTTCATATTTTGCTTCAGCTTTTCTCGAGAGAGAGTTTTCTATAGGTGCCAGCTTTCAAGTGTCTGTGTTTTTCTTTTAGTCTGCACTCTTTGATCTAAAAGGGTCTTCAAAACATTAACTAGTGTATGGAGAGATGCGTCGGACATAACTCATTGATGTTCCATACAGAGGAAACGCTGCTGATAAAAACACTGATTTTACAGGTTAACATCGGTGTAGGTGTAGAAAGATGCTGGTACAACAGTATTTTGATTTATGTGGACCTTTACTTCACTTCAGTAATCTATTCAAATTGGTTTCATACACAATTAACTTAAGGGTAAAGTCTCTTTATGCTGCTGTTCTGTTTCTGCCTTTCAGTTTCTTTTGCTTTCCATCTACCTCTTTTCCAGTCCTCATTCTGTTGGTGGGTGTTTTCAGTCTATAAAAGTATTGTCTTCTGTGGTGAAGCGGCCCATGGGCCTCACTCCTCATTGATCTATGTTGTCCCCACGCTGTCCAGGCAGAGGCCAGACACTCGGAGCCTGTTGATTGATCTCCTCAGGATCTTTGCCTGCCTCACCACCCATGGTCACCCACCTTGTTCTCCTCCTGTCTTCAACTCTTTTATTTGCTTTGTCATCACTTCGCTGTCTCCATGTCTTCTACCAATCTTCATCTCCTGTTCCTCATAGAAGAGAATAATCTGGGTTTATTTCCAGTTTACATGGAAACACATTTGCTTTAACTCCCCTATTTTTGCATTGATAGGCAGTATATGAACACTTGTCTATGACACCCTACAATGAAAATCTAAGCAGTTTTCTAAATGTATTTTCAAACAATACTAACATGTCCCCTGAAGCATCCTCTTACTGATGTATCAACAATTTTAAACAGTTAATAATTGATAACACAGTTTAATGTATTTAATTATTCATTGTGACACACATTAACAAATCCTTCAAGTGTGTTATAAAACATTAATTATGAGTTTATGCACATGTACAAACCACCTACAGGCAGGTGTAAAACTGTTCATAAATGTGTCCAAACTCATAAAGACATGATGACCTTGAAGTTCTGTTCTTAACCTTGGAAATGGTCATGTCAGCCACGTTTTGCAGCTTTCATCAGTGGAAGGAGTTTGCTTAATTGTCATGGAGAACATAGAGAAAGCATAGCCTACATGAATAAATGAACACATAAAGATTAAATGATTACTAGTATAAGAAATAAGTAGTGGATTGTGATCAGTTAATATCAATTTATATATATATTCTTATGTTTAAAAAATACATGTATATAGTTACTATAAAAATGATATTGTCAATAAATTAATTGAGTCTGTGGTGGTTTTAAATAGTAAAAAAAACAGAAGCAACTGCACCCACGACTACAGATAAATCATTCCACATCCAGAAACCAGAAACCATGCATTACCAGAATCATCTGGAAACATCGACCACTAAATTGCAGTGCACAATTTGGAGCAGACAGCATCACATTTCACTGCAGTTGTAACTTATACAACGCCATGTGACAAATAAATGATGAAGAGATTGATTGACTGATGGATTAATTAAATATTGTTTTCATGTAAAAATATGAAGACACACAGTACTTTGTATAATTGCAACTGTTGTATTACCAATCAACCAGTTACTCTTAATACAAAAGTTATGGATGTTTCACAGGAGGAGTTAGTTTTGACAAACTTATAAACACTTAAATACAAAAAAAAATATGAATCGCCTGAGCAACTTTTCACTTGAAAATACTAAGTGAGCTGTATCATAGCCATAGCAATCATTGCTGTGCCATTTGGCAAAAGCTTCCCTAATAAAAAGACACATGATTGTAAAGCTTTTCTGCCAGAAAAATCTGTCATCTTCTCTCTGTGGTGATCTGACAGTTAGCAGTAAACAACATAATCATAAAAAGTGTCTGCACAGGGGAAACGTTTGGGACATACAAAATAAATACTTTGATTAACGTTCCATACAATCTAACATATGCAAGGGAATGTCTGACTGCATGCACTTGGTAAAACAAAACAAAAAAAAAAGGATATGGCCACAACTACAAATAAATGATTCATGTTCACTGTGATGGATTACACTGACTGCATGCAGACGTGAGCAGGAATAATGTTCATGACCCCACCTATATTTTCATTTTCTTCTCCTCTTTATCATCTGCTCTTCATTCCTCTTCCTCCTCACTATCTCATACTCTCCATTAGTGTCTCTGCTTCCTCAACCTCCACTGCTCTTTCTCACCCTCCCTCCTCTTTCCCCTCGACCTCCTCCTCCTCATCATCTCAACTCATCTTGTGGGCATGAGAGAAATTGTATGCTTTGCATTTGCATTAAAATTCCATTTTACACAGGTCCATTATAATACTGGTGTAATGATATAATTATAATACCATAATATTTTAGTGAATATAACCTGCTGCACTTGACGGATACAGATCACACTGCTGTGATTACCATAGAAACCACAGTTGGAGTTTGACCTTTAAAAGTCTTTGTGAGTAGCTGGTAAATGAGACAGACCTCATTTACCAGCTTTTACAATCATGCCACATACATCAGATATGATCTTGTACTTAGTGTGCTGCTACGACAACTTACATGTAACAGAGCGACGGTTGGGGTGGGGGGATTTTAGATTAAACATTGACCATGACTATGGGGCTGAGATAAAGGAAAGATGGTGATTATTCTTCATGTATCTCATCCAGTGTTAATGGCCTAAACAGGCCAACGAAGCAGTCTATTAATCTGGCTACAGTAACGGACAGGGGGAGCTGCTGAAGCGCTTTGTTTGGCACTGTTGTTATTGTCAGGATATCAATTCCTTTAAGCGTCCTCCTGGATTTATTCTGTCATTAAACAACCCACTGCCTTGATTTTTCTCACTTGAGCCAGTAGAAGTTTGCAGGTATATCGACGCACGAGTCAATGCCGCTGGCTGGGAGGCATAGATGGATCCGCAGTGGCCATTTCAGACTCTTGTGAGATGGCAGCCGGCGGGAGAAAACCAATTTTTATTGGCTTTTTCAATTTGCGCCTGACCGGACAGGAGCAACACTATGTTAATTGCAACCAGTGAATCAATGGTGGAGTTTGAGTGAGTGTCTCTTTGTCTCTGCAGTGTGCTTGTTCAAAAATTATAAGGAGAAGATGACATATTCTGTCACTGTACATGAAGTATGCAAATTTACAGGGAATGAAACCTTATGATTTTAAGGTCAAGTTCAAAGTTATCATCACATCTAAATTTATAATGCACATTAGGCGTAAATCGGATACCTGTATGTTATACGTTATCTTTCTGAATGTACTTGGTAATTGGTACATTAATAAGCAACGGTTGAATTCACTTTGCTCTGACATTTTCAAATTGAATGAGCAACATCTTCTACTCTCTTTGTCTGTATTTTGTTACATTTTCTGCATTAATATTAAGACAATAGCAGCTTTCACACACACAGGCAACTTTTTTTATGTATATATTTAGCAGAACACTTACAGGGAGCCAAGAAACCTTCCCCCTTAGTGTCTTGAGCCTCAGACACTTAATGTCGTGCATTCTGGTTAATTTTTATGTACTGTGTTGTGCTTTTACTGCATCATTTTATGATGTAAATATCATTGTATTTCCTCCTTCAACCATGAATAGTTAGTGCACTGATGAGTCATTTTATAGCAGGTCATCAAAATAAAAGTCCTTTGCATTCATGTTTTTACTAAGGGGCAAAATGAACACGTTCTAAATATTGAGGTAGATTTGGTCCCTGCACTACCCCTCGAACCCTCCACCCCAAAATATGTGACTATGCACACAGAAAACATCTTTAATCTTCTTTCCACTGATAAAACAAATCCCACAACTGTCGCAACAATTAACCAGAAAACATCTGCTAAATATAAACTATAAATTGCTTAACCAGTTTGTGTTGATATGAGAGCGACAAATGACAAAAGAGCAGAAACACTTTCCAAAACTTCTCCAGCCGGTTTAATCCTCACAAAAGACAATCTCCAAATCTTTGCCAGATGGTTGAAAATTGGCAACTGTTAAAAGTTCTCCCTGAAGTGTTTAGAATTTAAAACACAGCCACAGCCTGCGAGGCTTGACATGTCTCCATCATCTCACATCTGTTCTGCGCCTCTTTTTTCTACTGTCATCTGCAAAAGTTGCCTTGAAGAATGCCATTGTATTTATTTTTTCACATTACAATGTGTCTACATTACTGACGCTTGAAGCGGTGCCATGCCATCATTCCAGCAGCCCAAAATCCCACAGTTTCATTACTCCAAAAAATGTCCCATTGGACTAAAGCCCATTTCTTGGACAGCCTGTTATGCCAAATGCCCATTGCTCCAAAGTCATGTTTCTTCGAAAACTACACACTCCCTGCAGTTGCTTTCTGTGTCCCAGCTTTACAGTGTTTTTGGGAGGCTGTTTGAGCCACCAAAACCAGGTGTTTTTTTCGCCTACCTGTCTGTACTTTACCAGCCACTTTTCTGTTTTTTTGTGCCTTAACCTAACCACACATTCATCACAGCTTTGTTGACAAATGTAATGTATCACTGGTTTACAGAAAAGTAAAAAGTGAACATTTTTTCTTGCAACTAGGTTGTCAAACTGCACGTAGTGTGTGTTTTTGGAGAAACTGGACTTCTGAACATGGGTGTTTGTTTTTAGAAAAAACAGGCTGTTGCAGAAATGGCATTTCAGTATAATGGGATATTTTCTGGACTAAAAGGGCTTCAGAATTCTGGGCAATCCCTGCTCGAGCACCTTTACCTTTCCATGGCTTTAGTCAGCATAAAGCAATATACAAGTGCCAGTGCATCAATGAAGTAGAAAGAGGGCTTATAGCTACGGATTGCAGTATTGATCATTTCTCTCACCTTACTCTGTCTCACATATATGCCCGCAGGAGTGTGAAGATGAACCCTCAGCGGCCAGTCCTTAGAGCTGTTTGTATGCAGCAAGTCTCTCTCAGGGTCAAGAGGATTTTAATTAACACCACGGCAAGTGCTTGATTTACAGAAGAGGTTTATGTGTTATTGGCAAATAATGTTGTTAAAGATGGAAGTTGGCAAACAACTAATGATGACTAACAACGTGCAAAAACACACATCTTTGATAATTAAAAGCTATAGCCATGACAGATAAAAGTCCACTTGTCACACACTGCTGCACATGTACGGCAATAAAACGGCAATTTACCTTTGAAAAATCCCAGTCTCTTCATCTCAAAAGCTTCACTGATTGTAGCACAAAACAAGCATATGAAAGAAAACACACTTCTCTTTGATTGGATCATTTTGACTCGTGTGTGAAATGTAGAATGAAAAAAATGAAAAAACTGAGCATTTGGGTTTTTCATGTGGAAAAGCTATAGACAGTCTGCTTGAATTTGTATTACACCTAGGGCCATAAAAGAGGGACTGTATAGTATAGATGTTAAATGACCCGTTATACTATTCCCAGAACTGTGTGTAGGCTCACAAGGAGAAATAGGAGAGAATCAGACAGACTTGTAGACACAAAATTGGACGTAGATGTGATGGACATGGCAGAAGAAGACATGATAAGACAGATACAGTGGGTGAAATTGAAAGAGTTGACCCTGAGCAACCACTGTGTCACAGCCAATCATTGTCCACCTCCAGCACAGGACACCCTGCAATAATGCAATAAAATTTCAAGATGCAATGACTTTATTACCGTACCATCCACATTTTCTAGGTATTTCTGTCAGTATGCTGAAGACTGATACAAGACTGGACATAAATCACACACAAACAATGTGATAATATGAATCACCAGGACACTAAAGGTCAAAGTCTTAATAAAATGTCCTCTAGATCAGTATGTTTGAAAAAAAAATGCGAGTATACATCACAAGCTCTGTATTTTTGTGTCTGAAGAAGTGAGTGTTGTCATACAGTGTGTGGGTGTCCTAAAGAGTCTTTATACAGTATTACAGGTGGTGGTATTTGTTCATACAGCTCATGTCGTCTCTGATCTGACAAGACGCCTGCAGGTAGATAAAATTACGCCCCACGCACCTGGTTCACATTGAATGTGGGCGTGCTGGAAATAGAGGAGGACGAGGTGTCCTGGAATGAGCTATAAATTACCTTTTACGCCTCCTTCCAGGTGTCCGCAGATTGGACAGACAGGCGGATGGATGGATAAATGGATAGATAACATAAGTGAGGTTAGAGTAAAGGGACTGGGTTAGCACCAGTTCTGAGATACACAGCCTGAAGACGAAGGAGCAGCTCGGGACTGTGGGTGTGCATGGGCGAGAGAGAAACAGTGACGGACTATGATGAAGATTCATTGTTCTTTTCTCGCTGCCATCCATCTCCACTAACATGCACAGGCACCGTTGAATACCCATGCCACCAAGCTGGTTGCAAGTTTTCCGTGTGGGTGCTAAAATAGAGCTGATGTCAGAGAGGTTAGAGGCAGAATGATGAAATGGAAAAGTGAGGCGGAAAAAGCAAACCGAGTGTCAAAATAGTGCACAGGTGATAAAAGGTGCCATTTATATCAGCAAACACTTAAAATGCTGTCATTTTCTCTGCAGTGTGTTTTTTTTTTAGTTTATATAGATATTGCATGGCTCACACAACACAGTCTCTCTGTGACAGGCGAAGCTGAGATGAGATAAAAGATAGCACTGTCTGGACCAACCCGACTTGTCATTATTAGACATACCACATATACCATAAGAAAAGTTGCAGAATATCCTCGCTGTCACCATTTACCAGAAACTTTTTTGACATTTTATTCCCGCTATGGTGGAAAATTTGTCTTATTTTAACAGCTTGGCCCATGTGTTTTCAAACTTTGAAGCTGGAGTAGACAAAAATGTCACAAAATGTGACTATTGCTTACTTACAGTAGGTTTTCTCTGTCGGGTTAGCTGTATAATTTCAAGAATAAACCTGCATAAATGTGACCTCAGTTAAGCAGTTTGCTGCGTGAAAGAGCTGTTGGGCCAAACGGAGGTGGCACGGTGCTGTGAAGTGGCTCCAAGGCTATGCTGGGCTGACAGGGACATTAAACACAAAGCAGCAGGGGCACTTTTAATTACTCTTTGTCTGTCTTGTTGTCTTGGTGACAGAGGGGGTGTGGGTTGTTTGCAGATGACAACACAACATGGAGCAACATTGAGGCAAAGTGAAGGGAAGTTAGGAGAAATTAGAAGTGAGATGTAGACTTTTTTTATGGAGACAGCAGAGACCAAACAGGTGGATGTGAGATCTCCAAAACAGGTGTGCAGTTGATGAAGTGTGCTGTGGAGGAGAGAGCTGGAGAGACATTCGTTTTGACACAGTTTATTAACCAGAGGCCTCCTCCTCAAAGCTGCTCATGTCTATCCTGTCGGTTTGAGTTGCACTGGCAGGACTATAGAGGCTCCAGGAGGTAGAAAAAAATAGTGGTACCTCGTGCAAAACAGTTATTTTTAAAAGCTAATGCCACAAAGGTCAAAGATGCTGGCCATTCGAAACTCACACATATGTACATGCATGAGTGGATGCCGAGCTACAGAGGCATATAGCTTTCTCTGAGATGAAAGACTGAGTCTGAAATGTTCTCCGAGCCCAGAGGTGATAGCAAAACTTAATAGGAAGCAAAAAGAAAGCATGAGGGAAGGATGAAAAGGTAAAAACGGGGGGAGGAAACAGGAAAAGTCATCCCCTGGTGCCACAGGCTTTGCTGACACATCCCTGTGTTTGTTTAAGTGAGGTAAAAATGGAGTCTGGTGTGGCCACAAGTTCCTCTCATGTGCCTGTCTCCCATCGGCCGGCCCCCCAAATTAAAAGTACGAAAGTGAAGCAAAGTCAAATAAATTGATGCCTTTTTTAACCTTTGTGTTTAGTTTCATGACAGTTTTTTTTTTTTTTTTTTTTTTAGCTTCCTATATTGGGATTTTTTTTCCCTGTGTGCCAAGTTTCATTCTTTGTTCTCCCTTTGCCTCAGAACATTTTTATCAGTCCTCAGCCAGGATGGAAACCTGAGGATAGGATTTGTTCTGACTGATTGTTACTTACTCTGCTACCATTAATCTTAGTTAGTTTGGGGATGCACCAGGTCGTTAAAGGAGACTTTAAATTGAGTGGTTGGCAAATATTTTATAGTGCACTTAAAGAGCTAACATAATAAGTGGCCCTTCATACATCTAGTAAGGTTTTGTATTAAGCTTTCATTTTGCTCTCCCTGGATTTGAAGAAAAAGTTCAATCACACTGAATTAAACAGTATTTCTCAGTAGAAAGGAAAGAGCTGGAAAATTGCCCTAGGAAGAAGGATGGAGGGAAGAAAATACTAAAGCAGGACAGAGAGCTCGGGAGTGCTGGTCAGCAGAAATGTCAGTTGCAGAAATCGTGCGGGCAGTAGGGGCAACCTACATATCACAGATACTGCATGTGAAATGCGCTCCAACCCACATTACACAGTCAATATGTCTTTGTTGCTTTGAGTCTCTGATGTAACTGCTGGTGTAGCGGTTTGCACTTAAGGGTGGATGCATTTGCAGCATTTTTTAGCTCTTCATATTTCACATCATTATTATTTGTATGCCTTAATGCCTGTGATAGCTGTGGCTGGAGACATTATGTTTTGGGATTGTACATTTGTCCGTTCGTCCCATTCTTGTAAAGGGATTTCTTCAAATTTGGCACAATAATCCTCAGAATTTGTCCACAACTCCAGGTTTAAATAATTATAACCAAACTTCATAAAAATGTCTAATAGAATCAAACGATGAAGTGATGACATTTTAAATCTAAAAGGTCAAAGATCAACTTCATTGTGAAAGTGCAAAAAAAAAAAAAAACTTCTGTGGCCATTATTCAAAACCACAAGTCAGCAAAAGAAAGGGAGACATTTGTTCTGAGCCTGAATTGGTGACACTAATCTTGAAATTGTGGGAACTGTATTGATCTTCTATACTGCCGAGTTGAAATTGTGCATGAAGCTTCCAGGTTTTAGGTTTTTGCAGCTTCTTTGCAGTTACATCCATATTTAAAGCATCGTCTACTGTCATGGCTACAACTTTGTGTTCTGTCCACTTCCTCTGGTAGTCCACCACAAGCGCAAAGGTTTTGCTGATATTGAGCTTCAGGTGATTGCCATTGGTCCTTTTGACGAAGCTCTGCATCAGTCCTTTGTTGTCCTCTGTAACTTCCTTTTAGCAAAAAAATAAAAAAAGTCTTAAAAGTCTTCACTACATATATTAATATACACATATAATAAGTTTGATGAACTGCAACCTGACTGTTTGGTAGCGGTAAACCCAGAGGAACGGAAAATTCAAAATTAAATCTCTTCTTCATCCAGCCTATGTCTCCTAGACATACCTGTGCACAGTATAACATCAGTACGAGTTTATGATAATTTTCTCATAATTCTTAAGTTTGGCTTGTGAGAAATAGCTTTCCTCTTATCTCAGCCTGATCCTAGTTCAAGATTCTTTTTTTTCTCTCCCTGAACTGATCTTTATTTGTCTTAAATAATCAACTCTTGAAATAACACTGAGAGAATTTGACTGGCTTATAAATGAGCCTGCTAAGATTTTAGAAATTTGTCGCGGTGATCAAATTCAAGTCTCAGCTGTATTTTATCTCTTCTCAGAATTGAGAAACCTCTGACATGCACAGCAAAACAACTCCTGCTTCATGTATTATTTGTTTTTCATTTACGTCATTCACAGTTCACCGCCTCAAACTTTTTGGCCACCAGAGCACCCTATCTGCTCTTGACCGAATTTAGTTGAGTTTGTTTATTGCCAAACGAATGTTAATAATTGGTCATATTTGTTTAGTGTGTCAGGTTAGTGCCAAAGCTAAGAATCAAGCGTTGGCTGACTGCTAAACAGAATACACATGCAGGTGTAAGACAGAGCTGGTGAAGACACAGAGCTACGACAGTGGTTTTCTCTACTCACTGTAGAAAACATATTGTTGGCGTGCTGCTCGCTACAGGGGAGATAAATAGCCATGAGCAGTAATTGTCACTTGAAAACAGCTGAAACTGCTGCACAGTGCAGGTCACTTTTCCCCTCGTACTGCAGACTGATAGCAGAGCTACTCCACTGGAACATTCAGCCTATAGACCGTCCTCTCAGCAGACATTATGACTTGTCAAACACAGGTGTAACTAATGGCTCCATTATGATGCTGCTGTGCCAGTGAAGGGCACTGGTAACTACATGCTGGTTTACTGTGACATTTAAATGAGCCATTGTTAGTGTAATTGGTTACAGCTCCACTTCTCTTGTTATTACACGCAAAATATAAATTTCTTTTATGTTACAAGCTAAATCACTTTATTTTACAATAAAGATGAAGCACTCTTTGAATGAACTCAGTGCACATTATCTCAGTAATAGACTTGGGAGCCACTCTGTCAGGGCTTATTTTGAGATAATGACTGATCTTTGTTCTTAACATATTCAGAGCAGAAATAGACCTGTGGACCTCCTGCATGAGAGTGTTGCTATCAGTGTATTTATTCAGCAGGGGTAAGATAAGAAGATGTAACTATTGATTGTAGGCATAGCTAATCGCTGCACAATCTCCATAATAGCAGTCGGGGTGCTCTCTCAGTGTTGTCTTTACTTACGATCACAGATAATGAAGACGCGACCACCTCCTGGAGGTCTTGCTGTTAGCTTATTGATCCCAACAAGCCACTTTTTATTATAATAAGTGGGTAACTGTGTGCATGTACATGTATGTACAGAATACATATGTACGAGCAAAGGCATGCTGATTCAGATAACACACATAACTCTGAAGTGTGGGTTTGCATAAATGTGTTTTAGATCTATCTATGTGTAAAAGTAGTGGATCTGTGTGTGTCTGCTGTGGGTCGGGATGATGCATGTGTGATTTCATATTCATTTTTGATTGTGGTTGAGGTTATGAGGGGTCACTTCCAGATTAAAGGCTCCAGAACATTTCCTGGTTATTAAACTTTACATGGACCCTTCATTCATATATAATTCACCCTAGCATTTTAATGTGTTTCCTCTCACTTAGTAGAGAGCTGTGTGTGTGCGTGTGTGTGTCTGTGTGTTCGTGTGTGTGTGTGCGTGTTTGTGCGTGCGTGTGTGTGTGTGTGTGTGTGTGTGGATGGAGTGTTATCTAATATCGCATCCTCAGTTTTAGGTCAAGGGAGCTGTTTGTTGGAGAGTGGGAGGAGGTAGTAGTTTAGTATCTTACATTTGGTGCTTTGATGTCCAGATGTGCTGAGGTTTTGGGTATCGTGTGCAGTTAACACACAGTTTAATGCACATGCTGTCAGCACACACACATACATTCTGTAGCTATACACAGAAAGAGGAAAGGAAACAGAAAACCACCTTAAGCGTGAGTTTTGTTGTCACATTTTTTAGATGCTCATGCCTCTTCAAATAATGTCAAAGGAATTACAGTGCACCTGTCACCCCGTGCCACCTGTGGGAAAGAAAAGTTATGTTGACAAGATTTTAGACCTTATGATGTAGCCTACAAGGGATTCACTAATTTATTGGCAAACAGTGCTAAAGGCTGAAATACGCCTTGTTGACTGTCATTGGTCGATCTGTGATTAGATGACATTCAACAATGGCAGTGGACATGTTTATCTGATGTGTTACATCATTTTTGCTCAGGCTAAAGACTAAAAGTGTCTTGTTATCCTGTCGTCCTTGGGACAATAGAAAAAACACAATAAAGTTGTGTTGATATCGGCAGGAGTGGAGCTGTTTAACGTTAGCTGTTAGCTGTTAGCTGTTAGTAGCTGGTGGCCAGAACAGCTCACAGAGGTCGAATTGAGTGACATTATGATGCGTTCAATCTCTGTCCAGTAAAAATAAGTAAAGGGGTGAAAGCAAATTATAACTATAGATGTATAATACTAACTAGATACTGGATGTCAAGATGGTGCCAATTTATTCCAATAGTACAGTGTGAGGAAAGTTTTAGGCTTTTTGGGCTGCAGTTTTTAACTGCAGTACCATAAGTGGTAACTAGAAAAAAATTGGAAACAAGGCTGAACTGCTTTCCTCGGTGCCTGATTACGACATTATTATGATACATTTAAATGGAATCTTGTAAAATGTAGTTTTTGGTGAGAATCTTAAATAAATATTGTTTGTAGGAGATATTTGATGTTTTCACAGCCATATAGAATAGTTATTTTAGAGGAAAATTATGGTATGTATTGTATAGTAATTAGACTTGACGTCGTTTTATTAATGTTTTTGAAAGTTTATATTAAAGGTTGTCTGATATATTTATATAATAAAATTTGTACTAATTCAAAGATCATGTGATGAAGGGATGAATGGCTTTTAAATAATTCAGTTATTGTTCTGTAATGGAGACTTCTTTGTTTCCTTGGCACAATAGGTGGATAAATAACAACAAAAACAAAATAAACAACAATGAAAATAAATCGGTATCAGCCATCCTCCAAATTATAATTTTAAACATCAGTATTGGTATCACACTGAATTTTACAATAACTGCACCCCTGCTTCAAATACACACACAAACAGCAGCTATAAAAACGAAAGAAAAAGAACTGCTGTGTTGAAACCCATTTCCTGCAGGTGGCACTGATCCCGCTGGTTATTAAGCCAATCAGTATTTTTAGATCCTGATAAAACAGTAGTCTGTAAGAAGTACACACTCACCAGATGTTCCCAAAATTTTCCACTTTGATACTACATTGCCTCCTTATGTTTGACATTTCTTAAGCTTTTCACTGCAGGCACAATACAGCTTCTTATATTCACTCCCTTGCAAAACCAATCTTTGTTCAGGCACTTTGTTGCTTCTTTCCAACCTTGGTCTTGTTGTTGGAAACTATCAGCCTCCTGAGAAACCTTTTGTTCAGCATTTGCTTGGTAGAAAAACGCCTGACGTCAAATGGTCTTTTTCGAAAAGCGTAAGCCTTTTTAAACCTGCTACCCTCTGCCAAAAACGGCAGCCAGGTGTTTTTTTATGTGTGGCTGTACTCAGAGCACACTGTGGTCAGTACTGATAGGATTGTATGGTTAATAAAAAAAGGAGTTAATGACAGTTAGGGAAAAATATCATTTATCTATCCATCTATCTGTTTTCTCTGCTTAGGGCTGAGAAACAGTTGGGGAAAATGCCAAGTACAAGCTAATGCGCCATTACTGTCTCATGAGAGCATGCAGCCTGTTTGTCCGTGTCTGTCTCTCTGAGGCTGCCTCGGTTTCTCTGCAGCACTCTCAGTGTTGATTAGGTCAGATTCAGCACCGGGCAGGTCGGGGATGATTGACAGTCGACTGTTTGCCTCTTCTGTTTGCCAGCTGCCCCATGTCACACCCCATCAGTGATAATCAGCCTGGGCAGAAAACCTAGACCTAATATGAATGACAGACCTCTCTCCTTTACTCCCTCTTTCTCCTCCAAGCCTTACCGTGATAGAGAAGGTGCAGAATAATGCAATTTGTTGCACAGACTGTAAAAAAAAAAGCAGCACTCTTTCAACAAAAGAAGAGCACAGCATAAGGCTGGACTCCAGCTCAGATGCCGGCTCGCTGTCTTTATTCTCTGCATCTGCTCTGTGTCCCCTTCCAACCATTTCTTTTTTCCTACTAATCTGACCCGTATCTTGTTCAAGCTCTACTTACACTGAATTTATAATGATTAAAGGCACCTTTAGCTGTCTCTCTGCACTTTCTTCTCCTAAGGTTGTGCTGAATCACTGCTCAGACAGTTTTAATTACTGTGCAAAGATTACAAGCCATCAAAAAGAGGGCTTACACTTTGCCCGCTCTTTCTCTCCATCACTCAACCTCACACAAAATCCTGCCCTCAGTCAGTCAGACAGATATATCCGTATGATTCTGATTTATTGCAGGCACCACTAATGTAGCAGCCACTGAACTACAGTTCAGTTTTGGGTTGTTTTTTTAATTTACCTGTAGGCTTACTTTGCATGTGAAGTATTGAAGAAGAATGATTTTTTCATCAAGAAATAATATCTAGCAAAAAATGTGTTATTTAATCAGTCACCCTTTATGCCCTTTATTAGTTTATACATTTAGTTGCTTGTCAAATCGATAGGGCCTCATGACATTTATTCTAAATTAATTTTTTGTACATTTTTTTCTAAATTCTATGTTTATGATTTAAACACAGTTTGTAATCATAAATATTGTCTAATCGTGTGGTGGTTACATAAAATGTCAACTTTTCAGTGAGAAAATATTCACAATTTAATGAGTAGCCTAATCCTGGGTTGAAGCCCTCGCTCGGTCAACAGAAGGAGACAGTGAGCTCTTTTTGGGATTCATAAAGCTGAGAAAAATGGCTTCAGCTGGTGTACTTTTGTCTATGTAAGAAGTGAGACCAATCACACACTTGTTTTCATTTAAATTTATTCAGCGTTTCAAAAGTTGCACATTGAAATGCCCCCTTTATTGGGTGTGATGAAACTCGATGGGTAGGTTTTTGCCAGTATCACGGATAGTTGTTCGTCAGATTCAAATATTAATGGCCAAAATGTCTAATGTCCGAGACATATGAAGTGCGCCCCAGCCTCTTCAGAGTGTACAACCCATCCATGGCAGTAAGCCTGCTTGGTATCGCTTACTCCATAACAGATAACGTTCTCCATCAATACTTTGAACACATCACAGGCCTCTTCAGAGATCAGACTGAAGATCCGTTTCATCTCGCTGAGCCAGATGGTGGGAAGCAGGCTTGTTGATTACCTGCATGATATCACAGAGGATTTTACGGTGACACTTGGTGCCTCTTTTAACAAGTCCTTTTCCTGTTCTTCCTCTGCCACTGACCTTGATTAAATCTTATTTTCAAATGATTACATTTGACAAACTTGGATTGTACATTACTGTAGCGTTGGTGTTACCATGTAAGCTGTCAAATGGCTATTTTAAACATACATCCAGTGGCTGTGCTATATGGCCAGAATCGTGCTATATGGCCCAACATGCGAACACAGACCTGGTTCTTCAGGCCACTATTGATCCCGAGAGAGAATGCACCACTCCCATTGTCCTTGCATGTCTGTGTTATTGATGTGGACTCAAGCATGACAGCAGTCTAACCACCTTGTCCCAGACCTAAATCAATAAATTACACACTCGGTGATGCTCATACACCTCAGTATGTGATACATGTTAGTAGGAACGCATGAGTGCACACACACAATCCAAGCAGTCATTGTGTTTTTCTAGAGCATCCCTTACGCACGCACAAACATTCTCATCATCATCAAATTAAAATCAGTGCTCTTTAAGTACTCACGCAGGGTAATAATTGCTCATCTTCTCCATTTTCTCCCTTTAACTGTCTGCAGTTTTTGTTCTCACCATCAGTCCATCGCTCCACCCTCCCTCCTTCCCCTCCCTCCTTCTTCTCCTTTGTTTCTTATTGTCTCCCTGCCGTACTCATCTCTGCACCATTAATCTTTCAACCAATGAATTGGAGTCACTGACTCTATCACTCCTATTATCGACTGCAGCCGTCCTTTATTTATGTTCCATTTTTCTCACTCTCTTCCTCACTCAGCCTTTCTACTGGTGTTCCATTGACCGGCATGCAATTTCTTACATGAATAATGCAAGCAGGGAGACAAAAATAGTTGCACTCCTTCTTTCTGTTGGCTGGGATTTGTTCTGCAATAGTTTAACTGAACACACTCAGGCCGATTTCTATTCAGCAGCACCAGCCACTTTGTTAAAAGGAATAGGGATTTTGGATGTAAAGGTATTGGGGCTCCCAAAGCTGCATTCTTACTAAAATGGACTAGAACGGCTGATTGTGAGATCAGGGTGCAGATTTATTCAACCTCTCAGTGTTCACGAGTGCTGATCCAGGATCGCTGAGATGGTTCCCAGGACAACCCTATTCATTAACCAACACCCGGAGCAGCCACATCAACATATGGCAGTCTGCAGGCAATAATTTGATTTCAGTTTCCAGTAGTGTTTGTTGATGTGCCAATACTAGACGTTTATCAAAGTGGCCAGTTTTAATCAGCCACTTTTTTTCTGCTTTCCATAACAATAGAGGCCTTTGCAAATTAACGCTGCCATGTGTGGCTCTATGTCAAAGTCCCCATCCACTCAAAAATGTATATTTATGATTATGTCCCGTTAAATGTCTGACCTTGAGTACACTGACTTGTATCTGTGCATTTATTTCTAGAGAGGTATTTTCACATTCCTCCACTGAAGGGCGTAATGTCAAATATTGCATTATACTGCAATATTTTCTGAGAGTGTTATTATTCCGTGAAAATCTCATACCATTGCAACCCTACTGTCAGCCTAAAATCTGAGTTTTGAGCATGCAGTGGGCCAGCTAGGTTAGGTATGTCATTAATATGAAAGCCAATTGTCTAATACCAGAAGCGTGTATTGACAGGGGAAAATACTTTGACACAGCACTGGCAAGGAAACTTGAACCCTCCAGCCCTGAATGGACCTGACAGCACAGACAGCAGAATTTGAACTGAACCCTGGAGCTTCCTTTCATGATCTACCAAAAGTCCCATAGAAGCAGATATTATGGTATGATTCACAACCAAAAATTCTGTGTCAGCCACTGCCAGTTAGGCTACAAGCTTACAAGTTAAAAACAAAAATCGTAGACAAATAACAGATGCTAACTAGAAATGATATTCTGATACTTTTGCTATTCACCGATTTTGGTACCCGAAGGACTTCTGATCCTAGGGGAGACATTTGTTCGATTACTGCATTGATGACACTAATCTTTAAATTAAGCTAATTGTATAGATCTTTTGTGCTGCCGGCGGGAAGACGTGTGTGATGCATCACGTTTTAGCAGATGTAAACTGTAACTGCAATACTGGTTTGTGGAGGCAACAGCCACAAGGTGGTAATTCTAGTGTTAAAGCCATTATGTGGAAAAACTATATATATATATATATATATATTCAAAACACATAAGACGAAGAGACCCAGTTTCTGGCATAGCTTGAGAAAAACATGAATTTTCATTACTTTTCATTGTCGGAACAAAGTCACAGACTATTTTATAACGGCTTGTGATGGCAAGCTGTGTGTTGCCATGGTGAGCTTATTCGTGGATGGTAACGGTTCAGGTGCACTTGTGTCACACTGTAGACATTACTGATAATCACCTTGAGTCTTATCGTGCTCCTTTTCCCACGAGAGTATTCAAGGACTTGCTCAAACATGCTTATGAATCTCAACAAGAGTCTTGCGAGGGCATTTCGGTTAATAGCTACCTCCGTGTGTTGAGGTTGGATAATCGGTCCTCTAAGGCATGAACTAGAGAAATAAAAGTTAGCCACATCATCTCCGTCTTTGTCCAATTCCCTTCCTTAATTTATTTTACAGAGCCTTTTTGAAAACAGGTTTCCTCATTGTTTCCTGCACTTTTTTTGTACTTATAGACCCTTGGAAGGCAGCATGTGAAACACTGCAGTGGTCCTTGCACATTGATCTTCATCTCATCTTCCTAAAAGTTTGAGGTCTCTTCAATCAAGTTTTGTTTTCTTAACCACACTGTAAATGCTGAGCATTGATTCAAAACTTACCTATGTTTACTTTTCTGAATGAGATCTTCAGATTTTTGTATCATTTCAGATGAGGGCAACAGCATCATTCACCTTGGGTAATGTGCTGGATTTGTCCAATGTTTGATTACTATTGCAGGCTTTTTTATAACGTGGAGTGGTTGATGTGAATATCTGTGAGTGGCAGTAAAAGGTCTTGCTGTGACCATGAGAAGTAGTCTTTGTCCCAATTTTAGCTTTGTTTTGAATAAACGTAGCTCCAGATTATTCATTTCAAACCATTGTGCCAAAGGGCATGATGGAGCAGGATGTTACACAACAACAAGTTGCTTTTATACTTTTATAACTGTGTAGTAAAGAAACTTCATATCTACTGTATGGTATCTGGTGTGTCCGGAGAAATGTGAAAAAGAAAATCCATCTTTTTCAGTTGTAGTCACATCACATACAGATCCACAGTGCTGGTGAGTGTGTAATACTTCACAGAGCTTTGTGGTACTGTTCTGAAACCAAGCAGCAGACACTGGTCTGTTTAGTCTATTCAGTAAAGAGAGGTGGGAAAGAGATTCTGGCAGTCCGTAGTCGCTTCAGACATTCGCTGTGCCAGAGGGATTTCTGAGAAGTAGACTGGCACTGTGCACTATCAAAGATCTTCTCTCAGTCGTGCTTTTTTTCCACCTATTTATTGTGCGTTTGTTCACCTTTTTTTTCCCTTCTGTATTTGTCTCTGTTCATCTGTCGTGTGTTGTGTTGCTTATTCTCCAATCTGCTACTTTTTATTTACTCTCTTTTTCCATCTCTTCCTTCATTTCACATTTCATGTAGCATTTCTCTTTGTAGATTTTCAGCTGATGCATCACAGCCATGTTGTCACATTGATTGGAAATGGCTGGTCCATGGTGAGATAGTGTCAAATTGTCAAGCACAATAACCAAATATATGTATTCTGTATCAAAATCATCATTATGATTTATAAACATCCCCATCACCGATGGGAGCAGCTTTCATCACAAGTTTTCCTTTTTGGTGATGAATCATTGCCATTAGTCATTGCTCCTGTAAATAACACCCAGGTATCTTTGCCTCCAGATACACATATTGAGGGAATACTTCACCCACAAAACAACAATTTCTTTATCAGATACTACTCCTGTGTTATGTTGAATTTTTGATGCACTGGAATAAATGGGGGCTGCATTTAACGACAGCAAAATTATATCAAAACATCCGTTTACAAACTCTAATGCATCTTCTGCACTTTAATCCAAGTCTCATTTATCCAGTGGTACGTTCAGTAATTTCCAATAACATGCTTAAAACAAAAACAACTTCTTAAAACACTTCTGTGTCATCTGAAGTCTGCTTGTGCATTCCGTGAAGCAGAGTCCACACCCTTGCCCAGGCGCGCCACTCGTCCAGGCAATCGACTGTCCATGCAAAAGTCCTTTTTACATAAACAATGATCATTCAGGCACCAGGAGCCACTGTTGATTCAGCAAAACTATAAAAAAAAGGCAACCCTCTATGTTGTTATGGAGGGACTAATTAACATACTGAACATCTTCGTAGTGGTTTATGTCAATCAAAAAGTGAGAATAATGTAAATATTCTACACTGGTTATTAACTCTCATGCAGCAGGTTGCTAGAAATGAAACTTTGAATGTAGACTTTTGGGAGCCTCCTGAGCCGAGCTCATTCACAGGGGTTATCCTGGTGGGTGGGTAGGGAGAAGAGATATGTGAAAGGAGCCCCAGATCTTTGCTCTTTCTTCCCCTTTCCTCTTTCTCTCCAACACTGCGCCCCCCACTCTCCCTGCTGACTGGTGCTTGTTTGTGTTTAATAAGGGAGATTAATTAAGCTCATTGGTATTCTAGGACTTCAGCTCCAGCTGTTTCCCTGGGCTAGGATCAGCAAGGTCATCCGTTTGATTTGTACAAACGTGGGGAGTCTGGGAGGAAACAACTGGGAGGCTAGCACCCACTACAGTGAGTTTTTTGATGGGTGTGATGGCTGGATATCAGGGATAGAAGATCACTGGTCGGACAGTTCATCTATTGATCCATCTTTCCGTGTGTCTTCTTACATGAAACAACTTAGTTTGGCTGTAATTAAACGCTACTCTCCCTCATCCTCTCTGTCCCTGGTGCACTGCTCCCATAGCAGACAAATGCACACTGAAAGACCATTTGTCTTTTTATTTGAGCGAAAGTCAACAAGGTAAATAGTCAGTGTAAACACTTGATAAATATGCAGTCTCATCAGGGTGATTGATATTCCCTGTTTTGCCCTGATGCAATGTTTAATACATAAGGCCATCTGACAGGCCCCTTAGCATCAACTTCAATTATCAACGACACACGATAACACAGTTCTGGGAATAGTGCCAGGAAAACGAAGATCTCCTTATAAATTAGAGACTGTAACTCCAAAGTAATGAGTCACGCAAAATGCTACAACTATTTGTAGCACGCTATAAGTGATGACAACATCTTGCCGAAGTGTGAAGTCGCTATACACTATAGAGGAAAAAGAGGTGCAGCTGATGGATGTTGTGCAACCTCAGGTCAATGAGTTTAACTGTACCTTTTAGTATTGCATCGATAAGCAGACTTTGAGTTGGATCGAGCTGAGACAGCGCTTTGAGAAAGTGGTGTCCGTGTGAATTACAGTCCAAAACCCGAGCAGTGATTTAGAGTTTGTTCTTTGTAGAGTTGGCAGCATATTATTCCTAAAACACTGTCTCTTTTAATTCCAATCAGTAACCACAGATCACAAAGTCCTTTTATACACGGATAATCCTTCATCATCATTCAAACAGTCATCGCACCTGTTCTAATAGTGAAAGCTGAGCGGTTGGCAAGGTAACTGCCTGCTCCTGCATGGTGCTTGGTTGGCTTACAACAAGCAAACAGTGTCACAGAGACAATCCACAGTCCAACTTGTATGAAAAGTGATAACAACACTGAGCTTTGATGACAAGAAAAACACCTCAAACATAAAGGAGGGTTTTAATGAGGAAACAGCTGTAGTGATTTGAATGAAACAGAAATTGCAGACATAAACGTTCATTCTTATTCTTAGGAGGATGTTTAAGTCTATTTTTGATAAATTAGTATAAGCTTCAATTGGCCATATAGGTAAATATGTTAAATAATGTGTAAAGTCTTCCTATTTAAAGTTATATCGATGCAAGAGCCTTACTGCATTAGAGTGCTTTGTGGAATTAAGAACCAATAATTAGACAATTTTTGTTTTGTTTTTTTTTCCTTTCTTTTTGTTTTTTCTTTTTTCTTTTTTGATTAAAGTTGATAATTAAAGTTGCGAAGGAGTGAGACATCTTGTCTACTTTTTGTCTCTGTTGAGAGTTGCACATGCAAAGTACCGATCAGGCACTTGAATGAAAATGGCGGCGGGCAAAGACAAAGTTTATGAGCTGCAGTGCAGGCATGCATTTCAATTGTCCTGGAAACAGAAGTTTAGTTGGGTGGCATCAGAGGATGTGGGGAAAACGTATTGTGCAGTTTGGCACAGTTTTAAAAGCGAGGCACACAAAAAATATGCAGGATAACAACTTTTCTGTTATTTGACAACCTCTAATAAATGAGAGTAAAAATTGTAACAGAAGTTTAGTTGGGATATATATATATATATATATATATATATATATATATATATATATTACTGTTGAACCCTCCATTGCGATAAATAACCTGGGTCGTGGTTGCACTGACGCTGTGGTGCTGACCGACGCCTACTACGATTGCCAATATTCTAAGTCATACCTCCACTATTATTATACACATATGATTGTTATTGTCACATACATTAACAACAAAATATGTTTGTAATATACATACTATCATAAACTACATATATTAATACTCATATGTGTATTACTATCGTTATATTTGGTGTTATGGTATTATCATCATTATTGTTGCTGTGCATCTCTCCCTCTCTCTCTCATATTGTTATATACTACTGTAATTTTATTGTTCTTCATGACATTTATTGCACGTCTGTCCATCCTGGACGAGGGATCTCTCCTCACTTGTTCTTCCTGAGGGTTCTACAGTTCAGGATCCAAGGACAGTGCGATGTTGTATGCTGTAAAGCCCTCTTTGGCAAACTATGATTCGTGATAATGGGCTTTATAAATAAAATTGACTTGACTTGATTTTTTGACCAGTTTTTTAAAGCCCTGACAAAGACCAGCTGTAGTTTTTTTTTAATGATCTAGCTACTATAATAAAGGCTTTTCAATGTAGTTTCCCCTCATTTTTTCATGTTTCTCACACTTTTAAAATGCCTGGATTTCCACCCTGTTTATCCTGTTGGTTCCCATTTTCCATGAGCACATAATGCAGGTTTTTGACCTATATTTGATTATATTCTACAGAGCAACCAGTCATCTCTCTCTGACTTTGCTTGAAGTGACAAAAGCCAAAACATTGAGGTTGCAGTGTCACGTAAGCTTTTCAGCATATTGTATGAGTCATAAAAATATCATTCTGCTGCAGGTGTTGAAATCAAGCTTCCCAGTGTTTTTCAAACATTCACAGTTTATCTGCACTTTGTATTTTATTGACCACCGAGTCCTGTCTTGTACTTTTATTCTCCTGCTGCATGTGTTTCACACGCCACTCCAGCTGATGCAATATGAATGTTGTGTCCTTCACAGAGTGTTTTTGTGTGTCAGACAAAAACTAGTGCTAGCTAGGTTTGTAAGTCCTTGGGTACGCACAAACATCAGGCACTTTACACTCCTCTGGTGTCAGACAGGAGGGGAGCCTGTTGTCGCATTTCTTCATCATTACCTTCCCTGCCCTCTTTCATCTCGCTCCCTTGGAAGTTAAAAAAGTAATCAAAGGCTTGGCATTCGACAGCTCTGTCTGTTTGCCTCGTCCACTTCAAGATTTTTCCTTTTCCTCCCCTGATTCTTTTGCAAACACCAGTGCCTCCTCCACAAAAGCCCCTCATTTCAGGGGCGCTGAAAAACCTCTCCAGCTTGTCTCAGTAGAGGTATGCCTCCTCTCTGACATCCCTGCTAAATGGAGGATGCTTTGCCACTCACTTACCAGCTCCGCGACACGGTACCTTCTCTGGGAGCCCAGCAGCTTTTTTATCTCCTCATAGCTGGCCGCAAACTTGTGCTCCTCTCTGCTCTGTCCTGTCCGTCACACCACAGCATTAACATTAACATGCCTCTTAGCCAGCAGCAAGAAAGAGCCCTGCAGTGCTCTGGCCTGAGCACCGGGCTAAATCCCAGATCAGGGGAGAGTTCAGGCTCCCTGGAGAGGAGATCTTGGCCGGCAGGGTGGATGGTTAGAGTATGTTGGAGATTATGGCTTTGGCGAGTCAAACGCTGGATTAGGAGTAAATGGTGAAGAGGAGATTCCACAGGGTCTTAATAGTAGCCTTCTGGGGAAATTCCCCCTGTGTTTCTTTGGCCTGTTCTTTCATTATATGCGGTGTGCGTGTGTGTGTGTGTGTGTGTGTGTGTGTGTGTGTGTATGGTATTCTCAGCTGTGTGTAATGTACAATATGCACTGCTCAATGCTTACATGAATTAGAAAGGGCTGTGGCTTTCAGTAATGATGCTGCTTTATCTCATATATCAATTATGTGGTTTGTTGAGAGGTTTGTGTAGCGTCATGTTACACAAGCGATGGATGGATGGATCTATGCCTTCATGCCTTTAGCTTTTAGGCACTGATATTTAAAACCACCAGTCATTTGTCTTTTCCTTTTATCAGTGTCTCTTTTTTTGTAGTGACTGATAGAGCTGGAACAATTAATCGATTAGTTGTCAAATATTAAACTAGGAATTGCACTCAGTTGAGTGCAGATCTCTGCCAGGCAGTTGCCTGCAATCATTGTTACTCTATACAATTCTTGTTATTCCAGCATATGATAACAAAAAAAATTTAGATTTATTGTCTTTTGTTGTGCCTAACCTTAGAGGATCATAACATATGGGACATGGAATTAATCTGCAGATGCTGTGGTGATGGACAGATGGACAACAATTTGTGGACAACTGGCATGTGAAGATTAACAGTTACCATACCTTGTACATTTGCTTATCTATGCTATTGAAAAAAAATGCAACTGGATGGAGAATCTCACCTTTATTTTAATTAATTTTAAAAGAGAGCCTTTTAACATATACTTTCATTAAAAATGGTTTCAAGTTTCAGTTATAGTAATAAAAACTTTGTTTAACTAAAACAAAACAAAAAGTTGCTGCAGTTGCTCTGATGCCGAGAATAGAGAATTATAGAAGAAATAAGCATAAGCACAGTATGTAAACACATAAAATAGAAAATGTTATAATGTATATATACTATATAATGTGCTGAGTGTGTGGAGTATAAAGTGTGTCAAAATATAAGATATAAAATAGAATTACAGGAGTAATAGAAACAATTAACAGTAGTATGAAACTCCTACACTGAAAATGTGGAAGGAACAAATGATGGAAATAGTTGCATGTGAAAAGATGCTGGGAAGACTGAGCTGCAAAAATGACATGGTGAAGGAACAATGGGACAGCCTTAGTGGATATATATGGGACTTGACCTTGGCAAGAACATGAGGGTGTAATACAATATTATGCCATTATTGTCATGTGCTAATGCCCACCAAGTTATAGTGAGACAATGAGCACTACTGTGTCAATGTCTGTTTGGTTACCTGCCTGTTTTTATTTATTTTAGGTTGTTTTTGTTTCTCCTGTTTATATAATGATTATTACTGACAAAATCAATAAAACTTCAAATTCTAAAAAAAAAAAAAACAGTAGTATGTGAGTATTTAAAATTATAATTAGACCAATGTATAATTTTCTGAGTGTGGAAAGTCTGGACCATTAAAAAAACGTTGTGCTTTATGCTACAATGCAATAGTAAAAATCGATTCATCAACGCATTGCAATATGTTCTTTGCCAATTCAATATCGATTCATAAAATCCTGAAATCGATTATTTCCGTTGTAATGACGCCCCGCTCCCGTGGGGGCAGTGTGAGTGCCGCCGGAGTGTGATTGACGTGGTTCAGAGGCCCCGCTTGACTCCCACAAAAACGTCTGTTGTTTATTCATTAAAATGGCAACAGTGGTGCGAGGTAGCAGTCGTTAAAATCAGCGCCGTCAACATTAAAAGCCGTCGTTTGGATACACCGAGTCGATAGTAGTTACGTCGCGTGTGAGCCTCGTGAGTCAGTGTTAAAACAATACGACGCACCTACGTAACCGTTTGAGCCGACACGCACAGATGTTTTGCATCCTGTTAGCGCTAAAGCTGTGGATCACACACAAATACAGGTAGATAAATCCTGCATAAATGTTTATTACTTTTGTTAAGTTCGGATCAGGCAAAAATGTGCACTTTTCTGTACTTTAAATTTATTTTAGTTTTAATTTTTATTTAGTAAAGAATAAAGTAATGGTAAAATCAGTTTTGGTTTCAATTTGTTCTAAATCAGTACAGATAATACAAACTTTATTGAACACATATCAGAAGGTATTCTAATGAATTACCTGGGTATTACTCACATCAACACACAACACTGAGTTGATATCGAAGCAAATGGATCAATATTGAAGTAAATTTGAATTGAATTGTGAAGTTCTTGACAATACCCAGCCCTACAGTACAATGTATTAAACTAGTATGTAAAGTTAGAGACTTAAAATATGTGTGTGATGACACAGTGAATAATCAATTATTTGGTTTAAGTAATTAAAAAGAATCTCTATCTTATTGGTTGTGAATATTTCCAGTATACCATAAACTGAATATCTTTGGGTTGTGATAAAAACAACACATTTAAGGACGTCATTTTGGGCTTTGGGAAACACTGAGACATTTGTTACAATTTTCTGACATTTAGTCCAAATAACTAGTCAATTAATCAAAGAAATAATTGGCAGATTAATATACTATGAAAATAATAATTAGTCGCAGCCTTTCTGTCTGATTTCATAGTCAAAGAGGAATAAGTGTGTCTTTGCTGTTTTTTCTTTTAGGATGATGAGCCAATCACAGGAGGGGCTGATGGAAGAGACCACACCCGCATCCGGAAGTTTCTCAGCCAGCGCCACAAGAAATTGCCATGGAAACCGGAGGTAACACAAATTATTTTATCTCCTTTCTTTTTAACTGAGGCTTAAACTACTCCCTTAATTGTCTTCTTTTTAACCCGTTTCTGACAGATAAGGATTCAAATTGCAGAGGTCTTTGAGTTGCTTTGCTTTTTGTGTAACTCATCAGCTTAGCCCTCGCACACACGCACCGAACTTTCATTTTCATTTCAACTGAGTGTTTTGCCTTATGTGAAATGTAATTTAGCCACAGATGTCTCACTCTGTTTTTGTCCTTTTAAGAGCAGTTGATAGTTGAGGTCAAACAGAGATTCAGTCATTCTCTGGCACTATTATGGGATGAACAAAATGTACCTTGCGGTTATGATGATAAATTATTGTGCTGGGATGATAATATTTCATACAAAGCCATTAGCGGGTTATATTTAAAGGCACCTATGACCTGGAGATTACAAGACGATTTAATTCATCCTAATTTTTCAGCTCACTTACTGAAGTAGTTTACAGACCTGCTGTAACAAAGGGAGCAGCAGACAGGGCAATTAAGCAGCAGTTTTGTGATAAGGAAAGCGGCCCTAGATTTGTAACCTCTTCAGCAGAGTTTAATTAAAGGATTGTGTGTGTGTGTGTGTGTGTGTGTGTCAGTGTGTGTCAGTGTCAGAAAGCCTAATCTGCAAAATATGATTTATTAGTGTACCTGGGGTAAAGTTGAACTATCTCTACTGAACACCACACTTTGTAGTTCTGGAGAATCTAACAGTTCATACACACAGCATGAGAGATAATTGGGATTTACTGTTGCATAAGTTACTTTCAAGTAGATCACTTTGACTGCAGTGATACTGTACTTTTTTTTTTTTTTGCAGGATTCTCTATCATTTACTGGCTTGTATTCAGCTTTCGTGCTGCTTTCACAAGGCATTATGCATGTAATCTTCCGCACAAGGCAGCATTAAACGCGGCTGAACACAGTATGTGCCTGATAATTTTACAGTTGTGTGACTGTTTTATTTTAGCAGTCTCTCCTGAGTTAGCCTGCCTTTGTCTCAGCAACTCAGTACTTTAAAAAGTTATGACTAAATGCTTAAATACATTCATAAACCCCGTCCTTATTAGGGCTGCACCCAACTTAGCTGTTCAATACGTATTTGCAACAATTTGTACCTTTTCTCCATAAATAGTTTAAGAGTAAGAGAACGGGGCTCAGCGGGATGTTCACGGTGACAGTGACAGGATACAAGCCCTTGCGTGCCAACTATGCTAACAACAGGTTGGAATGTGCAACAACATTTTTTGCAGATACAAGATATCAAACAAAACCAGAGACAGAAACAGAGACTCACTTGAACAATCTTAGTCCACTGAGCGGTCTGACTGATAAGATACAATGCGATGCGATGCGGCAAGACACGCTAATTTATTTATTCCACATGAGTTGGCAGTTGCAATACAAATTTAGTAAAGTGTAGATACAGGGTGTGCAATACACAAAGACTAAAGTAACAGCAGAAAAATACATTTGCATTGTGAATATAAAATACAGTTTGTAGCCAGTATAAGCTAAATATAAAACTTGATAAAATGATTTGAGTCTTTGACTTTTGGACAGCAGCTCAAACCCTTTATTTTATTACACTGTTTTTTGCACAACAAGCAATGGCAGTTAAAATGCTGGGCAGGACCAATATCATCATTTTGGCTTTGTAAATTGTCACATGTGGATTGTGTCTTTTTTTTAATCATTTGGCCTAAAAAACATCTGTTGCCTGAATATTGAGGGTCCTGCATCTAATTGTAGATGATGCTTTTTTGGCATAATTTAAAATGAGAAGTCACATTGAAATGAAACAGCCAAGCTAGGACTGCAGCCAAATGAGCTATCTGAATGTGGACCATGTAGAGTAATTGCACCAATGTGAATGGATGTCATGGACTGAACACAACAACACTCTTCATCGTGAACATCCTGTTTTATTTTTTTTTTAATTTTTTCTCTGAGCTCTCTTCTTTAACATTCTGTATGTGAAAAGCCGCGTCACGTTTGCACTTAAATACATGCACATGATTTCATTGACCAAACAGAATGTCTTATTTATGGTTTGCATTGGAAAAGCAAAGCAGCCTCAGAGAGAAATAAATTTTGCAACAACCACACCAACTACATTTTACATTAAGCACAACTAGCATCAAAGCGCACTTGTAGAAGTCAACATGCCATTTCTTTGACTCATTTCCAGCCTCCTCATAAAGCAACATGTCATTTAGTTTTGTGAATATTCTGCAAATGCAGTATAAATCTATCAGATGTTTCATACATCTCTATAACCTCAAAACTCTTCCTCTTTTATCTCAGACTTCTGCAATGTCAAACCTAAGCCAAGGCTGTCAGAAATTATGGAGCGCAGCAGTTCTTTCTTTGCTTTCCTCACCAGCTATCTGTCCTAATTACCAGCACTAACTTGTTTTCCTGGTGCACGGCCAAGATGGCAGAGGTCTGAGGGGCCACTGAGCTGGCACTGTCAGAGGCAAAGACTCAGGCTGGTGGAGGTAGAGTGGTGCCATATGCCAGCTGTCACAGACTGGGCAGAGGTCACACGGGCATCCAGAGGCATTCATACAAGCCACACAAAAAACTCTGTTATTTACAAGCAAAATAAAAGGCTTGCTCACTTTATTGTGTAAAATTTGTGCACCCTAAGGGAGATAAAGATAAAGCGAAAGTGGAAATATTAATTAATAATAATATTAATACTGATTCTACCCGGTGGTGGTTCAGGCAGGTTGGTTTTAGCTGTTACTGGCAACTAAATGAGGATTCCCAGCTGATGAACTCACCCAAAGGTGACTGAGGATTAGCATAGACATGCAGCTGTAGAGTTGACAACCTCTGTCCGCCAAGGACACTGGCATGTCAAGGACACTGACACTGGATAGAGATCAGTGAGACAGAGTTGGCCTACTTTTTTCTATCAGTAGCCAGTTATGAAGGGATAAACAGTCATTTGCAGAAAAAGCCGACATGGATCCAGAGAGAATTTGAGCATAATGAACAAATTTATGTAGCCGTGAACAGAAAGAAAGCAATGGTAAGGGGAATCAGTGACTTTGGTATCAGGATGACTTTTTTTTGTTTTTTGTTCCATGTGTATTGTTCCACATTAAAGGGAGACTTTATTTTCAAAATCATAATTTGTATATTAGTGATGCACCTCATTTTTTGTTGAATTTGTGAAGAAAACAATGGTGAATTAAGACTACAAAAACAGAGAAAATGTTTGATGAATTGAAATAATTGGGGGCCTCGTTTAACAACACCAGTGCTGTATCAAAGCATTTATTTTCAAACTCTCACACAACTTGTGCAGAATAATTCAAGTTTCATTTATTAAGTTATATGCTCAGTATTTTTTGCTATTTACAACACTTCTGCATAAGCAGTCTCAAGCATGGATGAGGTGAGTTGTTGCTCAGGCACAACACATATGCAAAAGGGTTTTAAATGGCAAGGTTTTAGCAAGAAGGTATGTGTTTGGGAAGTACTGGACCTAAGACTGGCCAAATAAGACTTGGATTATCCTATAAGTTCTATGAGAGTTTGTAAATTGATGTTTTGCTATAGTTTTTCTGTTGCTAGACCTGGACACCCTTTAACTCAAATTCATTCAGAATTTTCTTCATTTTCTTCAATTCAGAGTTTTTTGGATTCTTTGTTCACAGTGGAATCATGCAAGAAAAACAAAGTTTTCTTCACTAAGTCAGCATAACATGGGGTGAATTGATACAGAAATGGTCATTTTGTGGGTGAAGTATTTCTTTAAAGACAAATATCGCTGCTGTGGGGCACAAACTGCCTGTCTCCAAAAATGTATATATATTTTTTTCAGGGATTATAAAAAATGCTGTGTTTTTAATGGAGATAGGAGGTTTAGTTACAAGCTTTTTTAAATAGATTTCTCTTGTTGAGAGAGTAAAAACCCCACTGATAGATGTAGAGGGTGACCAATAGAAAATGAAAATAGTGAAATGTGGAGATATGAGGTTTGCACCTGACAACAACGATATGTATCCCAGATGTATTATAAATATGTGCAGTGATGTTAATCAGATATTCTGCAGGTGTTAAGCCAAATGCAGTGGCATTTTGCAAAGGGAGGATGGACAGATGTCAGTCTCCTGCTTGACTGACTGGCTCAAATTTCTGGTTTTCTGTCACATCATCTGCTGTAAAAAAACAAAATCAAAGCTGGAGATATGAGATTGCAGATTTGGGAAGCCTATTATTTACCACTCAAGGGGAAAGTGAAGACGATACCATGGCAGACACATTACTCAGGTGGGAGCAGTGATCACAGCTGGCTCCTCACGCAGAAAGACATGGAGTGTCAAAAACTGGAGGAAGAATTAGAGCTTTCTGTCGTCTCCGACCCTCCCACAATAACGTGAGAATGAGTAGGCAGGGGGAGGCCGCGAGAGAAGAAGTGTGATATTTGTCTCTTTTCATTGTTCATCAGTCTGTCTTTCTGTATTCAAATCAGTCAAACAGACAAACAGAAGCCATAAATGTGATTTCTGTTTCCCAGCTCGTCATTACAGTCAGGAGAATGATCGACAGCTTGTTGCAGGAGATGAGAAAAACTCAGCTCATTCTCTCTCTCACATTCCTCAGTTCGATATATCCACGGCAGCCACATCCACCCCCTTCCCCTCATACTACATCCCTTGAATGACAGAAGACATGTAATTGTAGGACAGATGGCAGATTATACAAACCCTCATTACAGTAGTTGATGAGGCTGGAATCTAGATCATATGAACCTTGTCTTGCATTTTTTGCCGCTCTCCTCTGTATGAAATGAGTTCTCATTATCTCTCACCATATAATCTTTTTTCAAACCTCTGTCCCTTTTGAAAACCCCCCTTTTTCCACGCTTTACCTGCCTACTTATCCCACTTTCTCCTCGTTCCTAAATTACTAGTGGGAAGAGAAAGATGAGATAGGTAGAGAGACACTATCTAAATGCCCTCTGTGAATTCAGATGGAGAGATTTCATAAAATGACATTCCTGTCGTAGCCACAGAGGGAATAACCGACATATAACATGTATCATTTGATCATTCGTTCAGCACTTACTTTTCAGCAAAGCAGCTCAGCTAAACCGCTACATACTATTATTTGTTATGAACAGTGGGCATTAAAGCCGTCTCTCCTATATGCCCTGGGGGAGTGAGCTGAGTGCTATTGTATATATCCCGGCGTGTCTTTGCCAGGAACATCATGTCTCACTTTTCTTATCCAAAGGGGATTTACAGTGTCAGTTGGTGCGATTGCTCGTCAGTGGGTGCACCGAGCGGCCATTTGTCAGTGCCTCGGTGCCAGCAGGAACGCAGAAGGCTGCACCAGATTTTTGAGAAAGGGAGACAGCCTCCCAGAGGAGAGAGAGGGAGTGAAAAGAGAGAGTCTGATTTGCGTTCCCTGTTGATAGCGCGACCAGATGGGTGAGAGAGAGGAGATATTAGAGAGCAAGGGGAGACGGAGATGTGCTAAGACAAGCTCGCAGAGATGTGGTTATGTGGGGGGAAATGTGTGGTTGGAGGAAAATAGGCGAGACAGTAACACTGCTGTTTAGAGCGGCCTCTTAAGATGAGCAGTATACTCTCATTAATTTTAAAAATCTTTATCAATCACTTGTTTCCTTACTCAGCGTCTTTCCCCTGCACCTGTCATTTCTCCAGTTCCGTCTCTCTTTTTTTTGCCTCACTTCTCCTGTATGACAGATGGCATTCATTGCTTTCCTCCATCTCCCTCACCTTAGTTTTTATTTTAAAGGTAGCCTGAGCTGTAGGTACTCTGTTGCTTTGAAACTGTGGTAGACTATATGTAGGACAGTAAGAAAGAAGTGGGTTAAGATAAAGATTGTAGTGATTCTGACTTAGGAGGAAACAGCTAAATGGACAGCAAGATAGAAAAAGAACTGACTCAAAAAGAAATGTGCAGTCTTCTTTACCAAGCCAAAAACATCACAATATTTTGACCTGTGAATTCTCCAGCTCATGACACCCGTGCACAGGATAAATGATATACATTATACTGCACTTGATAAAAAAACTGAAAATGTATTTAAATTTATTTTTTTCAACGTGATGAAGTGTATTCTTGAATAGCAAACTGCATTAACCTGAACATGACAAAATGCTTTGAAGTGCCTCTCATTCACTCATTCAAACACACACACACACACACAAACACACCACTTAATATTATACAAAGCAATGCGGATGTTTGGTATCTTACTCAAGGACACTTTGTGAGCTGCATTATTATTTTCTACAATATCTTATAGTATTTCATTCTTTGTAATGTCTATTAAACAAAACATTTAGTAAGGATTTATTGGTGGCTATGGGTGCACATTAAATATGAATAAACATTGCTTGAAAATATGTTAAAAGCAGGAACCAAGAAAGAAACTTAAAATGACTTACTGTGCATTTTTTTACATTGCATCTGCAGCTGCATTCTGCGCTCTTCATCTTGAGTGACTGCAGACTCTTGAAAGCAGTGGGGTGTTTCGTAATTCATCCACTACATGTATAAAATGCATGATTGTACTGCAGTAAAATGAAATATAGAGATGTACAAAAAAAAAAAATAGAAAATGTTCTCAGATGTCAGCAGAAATGTCAGTATCCTAGCACCTGTAATGGCTGCATTTTGCTGCTAATTAAGCAGTAACACGGAGCGATATGTACAGAACAGTATATCAAAAAACGAAAGATATTTTCCAGTATAGAGCATACTCCTCCCTGTCTTTGCCTGGAGGTAACCTGTGCTAACAACCTGTGCTTAACTCCTTCGCCCAAGCTCATTGAAACAAGTTACCTGTGATCAAATGTACCCTCAGAACCGACAGAATGATTGTGATTGACACATAGAGCCACTTTGATTTGTGCTCTCCTCTTGCATCTTATGCCTGTACACTGTTTTGCTGATGGGGAGGTTGTTACAGTGAGTGCAAGTACAGGAAACAATGCTTTCCTAACCTTCCAGTTTTTGGATCAGCCTTTAAGTCAATGGTGGCAGGACAACACAGAAGTCTGTCTCTGGTTTCGGATTAAATAACAACAAATGAGAGTGAAGGAAGAACGTAAGCAAGGCAGCAGCAGTCACGTCTGTCTCTTCTGCAGCCAATTACCGAACGTGAATGTGAGCTGACATGGTTGTAAAAAGCTGTCGTTTGAAAAGCAACAAGCTGCCGCAGCACAAGCATGGTCCTACATACACAAACAACCAAGTAAACCTTAAAAAACCACAAACATCCAAGTCATCTCCGTACAAAGTGTTAATGTGTGCTTCATTTTATCCCACGCTCCAAAACAGAGAATCAGGAGGGAGACAAAAAAATGAAATGGAGAGAGACAGCACGGGGAGCTGACAGTCGACAGCTGAGCACAGGGAAACTAAAGACAGCGAGGAGAGAAATCGACAGCGTTTGGCAGCACGCAGACAGAGATGGAGGGAAGGAGAGGCAGGGATAGAGAGGTCAGAGGGAAGAGGAGACAACATTAGGGATAGCGGCACTGAAGGCTTCGAGAGGCAGAAGCAGCACTTACAGGGAAACAGCTAAATGACATAACAGGAGCAAGGGGAAGCGTTAGCAGTCGGGGAAGCAAGGGGATGACAGGGTGAGTTTTAAGGATGAAGAAGATATAACTTTCCTCTTGCCCCATTCCACAGCCTGTCAAGGCCGGAGCACAGACAGACCTCTCGCAGCTCTGTCACCCAGAAAATGTAACCAATTACACACAAGCAACTCCCGAGCAGAAAGCCGACTTTACAGCCTGTGGCCTCTCCAAGGCTACACAACGATATGTGTGTTTGAATAATTAGAGACTTTAAAGGCTGTCCTCTTACTGCTATTTGACAAGAGGAGGGGTGAGGTGGGGGCCATGGCAGAAAAGGTTTGCTGTTAAAACCCACAGGAAATCTATTAAAAGCTTTACATAAGGCATATTTGCACAGGGACTAGTCCCGTCTGCTAAATCTCTCTAACACCGCTACGCCTCCTCCTCTCCCTGCCACTCCCTTTTTTCAACATCAGACGCTCATCTTTTTGACTCGCCGTTTTTCTCTGATTTAATTCTGTTGACCTCGCAAATCCCTGTCTCATTCTTATTTTCATTCACATCTGTCTTTCTGTGGGGAAAAAATCTAAAAATCTAAAAACTAAAATCAGGATTCCCACTGCTTTGGACTGACATGTTTGGTCAACAAAAAAATATCTCATGTTTAATGCATTAGCTCTAATTGCCGTGCTGCTGTCAGTGCGGCTGGCACTTAGTTGACCGTACGGAGCCGGGAGACAAATGAAAAGGGCCACTTTAAGCAGGGCCATCTGTTAAATGCCAGTGTGACAGTGAAGGAGCATGACACCATCCATTCACGTCTTTCTCCTTTAAATGCAGATATGTAAAAAGGTGTTTACCCTCTCCTGTCTCACCCCTCTGATCCCTCTGATGAAAGTGCACAACAAGATTTTTGGCTAAGTGAGGAGGGTTTTTTTTTTTTGTCACAAGGTCAGTCTCATTCTCCTGATTGATTGATTTGACAGCTCACACTTGTTGACTATACAGCTAGCAGGTACTCTGCTGCGCATAGAAAAAAACTACCTCCATAAAGCAAGCTTTTACTTTGATCCAACCAGGGAACCCCACTGCATGGTCTTATAGTCATTTGGTGAGAGTCAGCTTGCTGCTGAAGTTCTGTGTGATGTTCTAAATATCTGTGGCGGCATTACAGTGGCAGCCTGCTGGGACTGCTGTCACGCATTAAAGGAAGGCATATGTGGGTACGGTATGCGGATGTGTGTTGGTACAGTTGGTTGAGCATCCAGTAGAAAAAGTTTTCAGGTCAATAAATCACTGAGACACCCCCCTAAGGCTTAAGCTGCATTTGTGCACATGTGTGAGTTTACACAAGTTTATAAGCATGCATCTGCACATGTAGGCACATCTCTAACCCTCATGCCATGCCCAGTGATTGATGTGTGTAACAATAACAGTCTCACATTCATGCAAAGTGTCACTTTTGGAACCATAACATTTGTTTGTCGTTGAAAAATTGAAGTCTTTGCCTTGCTCCATAGATTTTGTATTTTATTTTTTACATTGTATGTGATCCAAAACACTCTACTTCCAAAGCGGCATGACACACGAGTCATCTGAGAGTCATCTCTTCTCACATATGAGCAGACCCATGTGTGTGTGTGTTTGTGTGAGAGAGAGAGGAAACTGTACCCCAAGGCAGACTGGTTCCACCATCTGTCCTTGTTATGTCCTGTGATTTCCCTGTGTAATTCAGACTAATGTCAGACTATGGGCAGGGGACGAGCTCTGACAAACTGCTCCAGACATTCTCAGTCCACACTCCCCCTCCCTGATACTCCTGAGCTTTCTGTCACCTTATCTTACTCAGGACAGCGAGAACATCGAAAACTTCATGCTGCAGTCACATGCTTCACCATGAATTCATCTGTCAGGCGAGATGGAGAGGCATCAGAAATAATAGACATTCCAGCGCAAAAATATATCTACTGAAACCAGAGCAAATGACAATTTTGCTGTCACAATGGGTTGCTGAAGTACTGAAGCAAAACCTGCCTACTTAATAGCAAATGTGATGCTGTTATTGCTGTGTGCACTAACCTGTTTCCTCTCTGTGTGTTATTGTGTGTTGGCAGTATAAGGGCCAGGCCAACCTGCATGTATTTGAGGACTGGTGTGGCTCCTCTGTAGCTCAACTCAGAAAGAACCTGCACTTCCCTCTTTACCCTCATGTAAGTATTACAGAGCGGGCTGAGTGACCATCTGTCTGTTACTATTCTGTCTTTTATGTGGGCTAAATGTGGTATTAAAACAATATTATGATGACTGTCAGCAAAGCCTCCTCCCCATTAGTTACTGTTGCCATACAGGGTCAGGGTCTTTGTTCTTGCATTGCATTTGCACCGATCAGTCAAAACATTAACACTACTGACAGGTGAGGTTAATAACACTAGGCTGGTTTCCATTAGCCCACAAATTGCACAAATTGAAATTGCGAATATAAGGTACACCTATTGGGTACAAAAAAACCCCCTCCCATTTATTGCAAAAATGTTTTTACACTCACATGAGGTGGTATTTTTAGGGAATTTGGAAAAGCCATATTTTGCAAAACTGTAATGGAAACACTTTTTTTGCTGTTATAGGTCACATGATGCTTTAGCTATGCGCTTGTCAATAGAACTGGCTCCCTCGGGTATGATGCAGCAGGCGCTACAAGAGGTGTTATTGTATCGCATAACTCTTCAAAAGTTCAGCAGATTATCTGGAAGTTTTGAATCCATAATTCCTCTGTGAAAATGTGAACTGTCACCTCCCAGAAATCCCTCATACGTGGCCACTCCCACGTCTTTCTGATAACCTGCTGATGTTTTGAACATCCTTGGCCATGCTTCTTGGAATGTTATCTTATCACCAGAGGAGAAGTGCTTAACATCGCAAGAAAAGTTACATAACATCAAACAATGGAATTGCAGTCATCTCGCAATTGTGTTTCATTGACTTTTCAAAAATATCTCTTAGTTTTTGCGCAAATGTGTAATGGAAACTCACCTACTGATCATCAAGTTCCAATGAAATGTTCTGCTGGGAGACCTTTGATCCTGGCATTCATGTGGATGCCACTTGATGTGCTCTACTCACCCAAACACCCTTGCAGACTAATTTTAACCCTCCACCTGGCAATGACACTCCCTGATGGCAGGGACCACCTAACAGAACAATGCTCCATGCCACACCTCAAAAACTGTTCAGACCTGGCCTCAAAACTTCCCTGATAGCAAACTGGTCAAGAATCTGTGAGATGTGCTGGTACCCCAGAGGTACACCTGATCCATGGTGGGGCCTCTTTGGATCGGACATGACTCTGACCTGTCATGGCATTGACACAGGAGCTCTTTGGGTTTCATGTGGTGCCTGGCACTGAGTGTTGGCTGCGCATCCTTTGAGTCCCGTGGGTTGTGAGATGGGGTACTGCCATGACCCACAGATGCTTGATCAGTTTGGGGCCTGGGGAGTTTCGAGGCCAGGTCTCTGTTACATTCCTCTGGTCATTCCTGAACTGTTTGTGCATTGTGGCATGGCACAGTATCCTGCTGTGGGGCCACTGCCATCAGGGAGTGTTGTTGCCATGAAGGGGAGTGCTTCCTTTGTAACAGTGCATAGGTGGGTGATGCATGTCAGGTGGAATCCACATGAATGCCAGGACCAAAGGTTTTTCAACAGAACATGGCATCGTAACAAGATGATCAATGATATTCACCTCACCTGACAGTGGTTTTAATGTTTTGGCTGATCAATGTATGAAGTTTACACTGATAACAGCTGAGTACTTACCACAAGATATTTTTTAGCTTGAAAAAAATGGGTCCTTATCTTCAAGCAGAGGTGGACAGAGGCAGACCTTTAAATTCCAGGTGCTGACCATTGATTTGCTGCCAGCTACCTACTTAAGCTAGCTCTATGAGTTAGCTGAAAACGCCATCTCTGGCAACTTTTTATGTTTCAAACTGACTCAATTTTACAGAAACCCTGTGAAAAGGTCTTAGACATGCACTTAACTATGATATCGTTCAAAAAGACTAAGGCAGACAAAGCATCCCATCATCTTCACCATGATTAATGCACAAGACACAAAAACAGCATTTTTTGTGTATGGCAGTGCAGAGCTGGTTAGTTCTGGTGTTACAAGTAAGATAAGGAAAAATGTAAGATCAGACAAGCAGCTTCAACAAGTGTAGAAGTCTAATGCTTAATAGGCATAGTTACGGTTAATAAGCTATATTTGGACAATTACTGGGTTAGGGAATGGTGGTGGATAGGGTTCACTTAAAATAAATAAGTTGAAGCTTATTTGTTATCTGTTATTGCAACAACTGCTGCATCTGTAATCAGAATTTATTTCTGTTTCTCGCCCCAGACAAGAACCACGTTGAAGAAGCTGGCAGTCGCTCCAAAGTGGAAGAACTATGGCCTGAGAGTATTTGGCTTTCTTCACCCTTACAGAGATGGTAACTAGCTCATTTTATTAGCGAGTCCCTCCTCTGAGGCCGAGGGCCTTGGAACATGTGTCCTTTATAAGAGGGGACAATTTCCACTGCCCTCTTAATCCACGCTCTTGAGAGCCACTAATATAGTGGATATTCACATTTTTATTCGGGTTGAATGCCAGGGATCTCACTGCTAAATCTCATTGCAGGACCCTAGAGTCCAGTTGCTATGGGAACTGAAAAGCCTTAACACCCAAGTGCCCTTATACAAATTGCAGAATCTGAAGTTATTAATTAGATTACCACTCATTTCAGTCTCCTTTGTAGCTTTTGTTGGTGTTACATCTCTCTCCTGCTGATGGCTCAAAGGTCATACTATCCTCAGGATTCTAGCAAGCACTCTAACAAGTGCCCTCCACCCTCACACCGCCAAATGTAAACTTTTACATGCTATTGTAGATTGATTGAATGTTAAATAACTTGAGATAGCGGAGTGAATATGCTTGGAGGTTTTCCAGATTGCAGACTATAAAAACTGCTCACTGTCACATGACCTATACCCTGTCTATAGGCCATGTTTGTCCTTGACAATGCAGTAACTCCTTTATCATTGTGATTTATTCAGATGCAAGAATATTTCATTTATGAATTATAGCTGCTGCACAGCGATGGGTCGAGGCCGGGCATTTTTAACAGCGAGCAGCAGACGAATTGGAAGATAATGAACACCTATGAATTATAATTTGCATTCTTCATCGCATGAGGTTTAAACTCGCAACCTCAGACACAAACAGCAAGTCACTCTCCCAGTAAGCTACATGCCAAGTGAGAAACCATAGATGGCTTCATAATATGACTGAGCCAACCACTAGGGTGCAGCTTCCTGTGCATAGGCAGATTTCAAACTGTTGTTTTTGAGATAAAACATATTACACACTTAATCTAGTATGACAGCAAAATTGTTATTTTTAATAAATATTGAATATTTATCTAGCAAGAATTTGCAAGTATGTGTTTATAGCACCATTTAGTCAAACATTTTGATGCACTGTAGGCTCAGCTTTTGATAAATCAAAAAAATGTGTAGATTGTTTGCATAGGAAGCAACTATTAAGTTAGCTGTCAATTGAGCAAAAAAATGTGGAAGGAGAATGTGGAGTTTTTGATAAAACTAAAGTGATGGACCTCATAATTTGAGCAACATTTTCGGGCCTAAATTTTGGTCTGTGTTGCAAAAATGTAGTAGGTATGAATGATTTGTTATGATTTTTCAAACTTATGAAATTTAGACAGTCGTTGTAGTGCCACCATCAGGACGACTGGCTTGTGTTTGTAGCTGAGGAAGTTTTTTTTTTAATGTTTTTTTATGCATGGGAAGCTGAATTTCCTTGAAAGAATAATAATAACATTGAGGAAGACAAGAGGGACCGGCAGCTTTGCTGGGCCCTAATTATATGTAAATTGTACCAGGTAGCATTTACATTTACTTTAGATCTTTGCAGATTTCTTACCATAATGCCTGCCTTAAGTCCTCAAAAACAGGGGGGGCTGAAACCGAAAGAGGGGTCAGGAGACCCTTCCCCAGAGTTTTAGCCTGTTTGTTTCCTGCATTCTGGTGACTTCTGAATAATCAAGATAACAAAAAGATGTATGTACTGCATTAGCATTTTTATGATAGATAGATTTACTGTAGTTTAGTTTTTGGTTCATGACCTGGCCTGCAGCCGGCTGTCCTCCCTTACCCACACACCCCCGGGTGCTGGATGCCTATATGAGGTGGAACGGAAGACTTAGTGCCTCCGGATGACAGCTGGGTACCCCGGTGCAGTGGAAGAGTGGTAGCTGGGGCTCCTTCTAACTCCCGAGGCACGGCTCAAACCCCCACTAGAGCGACCCATTTGACTTACACACACGTTAACGTGATCAGCAGAGAGATGAGATGTCTGGCAGCTCGACTCATGCCAGGCTGACATGTGCCTCACTCCGGCCCTGGGGGGGTTGGAGACGTAACGAGATGGGAGGGGAACAGTAGAAAGAAAGAGTCATATGGCTCATACACACTGTGCAGTGCCAGAAAAGCTTGTGATAACGAAAAAGGAAAAAAAGTTTTTAAAATTTGTCAAAAATTGGGAGAAAGACAGGAGAATTGTGATCCCAGAAGGAAACAGAGTCTCCCAGAAAAACACGGAGGATGTAAAGTTTGATTCCTAGACAAGTTAACAGAATGTCAACCTCTACTATATAGAAGTATATCTACTTAGAATACTGTTTGCCACTCCCAGCACATCACCATCTCAGCCTTTGACAAACCACTGCAAAATCACATTGACATGTGCTGTTTATTACTTCTCATAACGGTAGAAAAGTGTCTCAGGCAACAGCTTGAGGTGTTAATCAGCTGAGGGAAAATTAACTTTGTGCAACTCCTACTATAAATAATTTTGTGGGACAAACATTGTTCATTATCCTCAAGTATGCTGATCATCCACATTTATGCTTAAAGATAACCTTAATTAACTAACTTTACTGGCTGCTCGTTTGCTTCGCATGTGCCTTCAGGTTTAGATCAGTACACAGATGTTCGTTTCCATATACACACTTGTTACATATGAATTGGAAATTCAGTTGCAGAAATCCTTTTGATATAAGTGACCAAACATCACATCTCTGATCCTGCCAGAGGCAGTCTCAGCATCACATTTTAGTTGCATTTTCACACCTAAGAATCTATTTCATGAGGTCATGCCCTATCTGATTTCTCAGATTAATCTTATCTGGGATCAAACATATCTCCCTCCACCAATGCACACTTTGATCTTGTTTTTTTTTTCCTTCAGGTGATTTCCAGTTCTCTGTATCATCTGATGATAACTCTGAGCTCTGGCTGAGTCCTGATGAGAGCCCTCTCAACGCCAGACTGCTGGTCTATGTAGGACAGGTAAGCACTGAGCCTGTGCTGCATTCTTTTACAATATCTGAACCACAGAGAGAGCCACTTCACAAAAAATCAACAAGGTTCCAGCGCTCCTTATGCTTTGTTATTCTCATCAAATTCACTAAGTACAGTTCCCAACTTTAACTAATATTGCTTAGCAACAAGCTTTTACTTGAGGAAGGAACTAAATCACATGGGGCCTGAAGATGTTCACACTTCTCAATGTCATGACTTAAAAAGCAAAAAACACTTTGTATATTACATACCTCTGGGAACGCACTTCCACAACACAATATGTGCAAGGAAGCCAAACCCTTGTCATTAGACTGCATTGTGACTTTATTTTCTGATATGATATTCAGGCTGAGGGTGACTCACACATCTAAATGGCATCTAATGGATTCCCGTCCTTTCATATGCAATCATGCACACAATGACAGATTGGATACGGGAAAGTATTCTTTAGTTATTAATGAGATTGTAAAGGTCAAAAGCTATTAGACTAACATTGCTATGATCTGAAATCGGTGCTGAGACAGTTGCTGTTAGTAAGAACAGTGGGTCCTGACCAGTCAACAACTTAAGCCTTTTATTCTGCCGGCACTCAACCTTACAGCAGCGGGAGGAGCATTGAGCGATTTGACCTTGTTCGTCTTTAGTAATCACCCACTCACCTCATGTCACCATCCCAACACTCAGGCTATCACTCACCTCCAACACACAGCTCAGAATACAGCACACTTAAATCCTCCTGTAGAACATCCTGTGAAAAATCGTTTCCTTTCCCATCTATCCTTGAAGTACCCTCTGCCCGCGATGGAATAGAAGTCAAGCTGCGGTGCTACTGCCCTCACTAATAAAGTTTTCTCAGTGAAACCTTCTTAAATTTTTAAGAAGGTAAGGATGCATGAGGTTGAACAGTGTTTGAACTACACTGTTTGAGTGCTCTGGGCAAATATGTGTCAGGAGCAAAGGTCCAGCGTTGGCACTATCTGTATTCCAACAGGATGTGAGATGTCACCAGATTCCATGGGAGCTGAGATTAATTAGTCAGCCACTAATATTGATGTGACATTTAGCGGTGGAGAAATATCATCTAGGTAATGGCAGAGCTGTGGCCAGGGATCACTCATTGTGCCACTGGCTGACAGACAGGCCTCGCTGCCTCCCCTGTCTTTAGAGACACTTTGTGTTTCACAGATAAAATCTAATTCCTCATTATGTGACCCATCTGTCTGAATAAATTTAAGGGAAGAAGAGAAGAAACAAGTAATTATTTTTTAAAAATTAGGACCTGACATATTTTTTTTTACATTTATATGCAGCATTATAACTCAGTGTTGCATACACACTATATTCTGAGGTCTTCGCACATCACTGATTTTATGCCCAAAGCAGGTGATGCAGTGCTTTGCTAATCTGAAAAGAAGGCTTACTGCCAAGCCTGCTTTTAAGACTTTTAGCTTTAAAGAGGTCTCAAACTTTTCTTTCCACTTTTTATGCTATTTAAATTCTCCTAATAACTTGTAGCTGTTAGAAAAATTAGATAATTACACGTAATCATATTTGTATTAAACTGATAGAGTAAGTAAATAGTATTGAATTGACCATGTTGCACCAGGGCTATTCAATTACTGATTCAATTGCTGCACTTTAAATCCAGGAAATGTAGTGGGGTCAGGTAATTTCAGCAGCCTATTCTAATCTTAACATTTGTTTAGCTTTTGGTGATGACAAATTTGAATGAATCTAGTGAAAAAATTACTATGTTTGTAATTTCACATTAAAAATAGGTCAGATATCTGATCTAGGCACATCACAAAGTGCGGAAACAGAATTAAAAAAAAGCAACCAATGCTATCAATGCATAATAGTGCACAGAAACACACACACACACACACACACACACACACACACACACACACACATAGCGAGAGAGAGATAATGAAGCCTAGTAATGAACATCTGAAATAGTGACTTGAACATAGCATGCACTTGGATGTGAGATTCTCTTTAAAGCTTCTGAACTCTCTGTTGAGAATGTTTGTTTTTTTGTGGCTAGAGGTTCAGAACTGGAAACTCCAATGATTTGGGAAAATGTCCTTAAAAATTTCATGAGGAGTTTTGTGCTTCGGTAGGGGCTGGAGTTATTCCAAGGAGTTGAGGAGAAGGTATCTAAATTTTATGAGCCATGAGTCAAATTTGACCCCCTAGCATAATGTTTGTGTATAAACCAACGCAGTTTAAAATCATCAGAGTGTATGCCTTTGTCAGTGTCTCATGAGCTGTGTGGTTCTTTGCTCAAACTAGTGGTCTTGCTTTCCTTCCCGCTCTTTTATAACAACCTGACTCACTGTTCTTAAAATACACATAGTATTGTAAAGGATTGTTGCTTTACATCAGGACACAGCAGTGTCATCCTCGATAGTGAACTGACTATATATGGAAGGTGCTGCCATGCGACATTTAGCTGTGATAGGATGAGAGGCAGGGAACTGAAGCGTTTCCGTGGCGTTTCCGTGGAGACCCCTGTCAGCATTTCGTCGCTAGGCTTTTGAATTATGCACTGGATGTGACTGATATCTCCTGATGTCCCGCAGGACATCTTAATGAAAGAATGACGTCATCTGCAGAGGTCCATGTCTGTCTTCCTCATACACACGTACAAAAAAACACCCACAAATATTAGTTGACAAGGAAAGATTTCTTACAGAGGCCCTTTAATCCCCGAAAGACAAAATCAGTCTCAAGTAATGGTTGGTTCTCCTGGTCGGTCCTGACATGTACCAGCTCGCTCTGGTCAGTATGTTGGGAAGAGAGAAGGGGCGTTTCTAATAAGAACACTTTCAGTCTTGCTGAGACATTATCTGCACACATACGAATATACTTAATGTGAGTGAGGATCACCCATTGTCCCGCCTTGGAATTAATCATATTTTTTATGCCCACAGCTAATCTGTAATGAGATTTTCCTTCAATCAGAATGTCCAGCAGCTCCCGCAGAGCTTCCCACAGAAACAGACCATGGCTTTTCTGATATTGAGAAAGCCTTATGAGTAGCACAAACCACGTGTGTGCACGTTTGTGTGTGTATGTGTTCGTTCACTGGTGTCGCTCTCGTGTGTGTTTGTGCAGGCACATGTAGGCACTGATGGATGTCATATATGATATGATACTTATTTTGTCTGGTTCAAAAAGCAGACACAATAAGACATAGACAGAGATACACAGGAAACTGGGCTGGGGAAGTAATCAATATGAGATTGGGGAGGAGCTGCTCATTCTCAAACAGACAAGACTTTGTCACCAGTAACAGACGCTATTAAACAACTCAATACATATTACAACTTAAAAAAAAAAAACACTTTCCCAGTGTGACTGCTCAGCTCATCACTCAGTTTTCTTTGGAGCCTTTTCCACTTCAAACATTTTGACATGTCATAGAAGGAGAAGCACAGGGGAAGATGATAATATAAATTATTGCTGAATTCCATTTAGCTGCATGTGGGGCCGACCCGGATGTTTCGGAGCTTTGATCGTTGCCATGGTCAAAAAAGCTGCAGCGCAGCCTTTTGCTTGCATGATCCTGTTTAAATAGACCTCAAATATAAACCATAATAACAAGACCATTTGTTATTTTTGCAGTAGAAAGTTAAGGCTTCTTTCTTCCTTGTCTTCACATCATTACCTTACATGTTATGCAAATGTAGTATTTCACCATAGTTATCCAGGAATTTACCCTGAATTTTCCCTGTGGCTGTGGGGGATCATTGTTTGCATAATACTGTATATATCAAATACAATTAAAAACCAAAATAGCTCGAACATTTGTTCTTTTTGCAGCAAATAAATAAGGCATCTCTCTTTGTCATCTCGTTTTATCCTCATACTGAGGTGAAGAGGGTACCTTACATTTGTTGCAAAAATGCATGCTGCCTCCAGAGTAATGAATGATGAATCTATCACAACGCCTTTGCATTCTAAAAAATAAAAACTAGCATATCTCAAAAACAAAATAATATATATACTTCAATAGACTGTTGGAGTGTTAGGGAATATTTTATTTGTGTTTCTACATGTAAAAATCTTTTGGATCATAATGTTTTGTATTTTTATGTTGTAAAATCTGATGAAAACAGAACATCCTTTTAACTGTTATAATGGTTTATTGAATTACATCATCTTTTAGCTTGAATTGTACAGATTTTAGGAATATGAAGCATTTGAAGATACTTCAAGAAATGACATCACAATAAACAAAAATACCAATATGGGCACAGGCAGACCATTTCTATGGCAAAGTTCAAAAAGTTATTTTTAAAAACTCACATAAATTAAGAAGTGGTTATCCAGCATTATTTATTATGTATCAACATTAACTATTTTTGATTATTCTCAGACAAGGACATTTAAACTTAGTTTTTAAAACATCTTTCTAAAAACAATAAATAGAAAATTTTGTATTGTAAACCATGCAAAATGTATAATGACCTTAATTCTTTGTTGAAGATCCAAGTTGAAATTTCGTACCTCTGTGCATCTAGTAATTCAATTACAGAGACATATATATATATATATATTATAAATAAATACACAGATTTTAAAAAAAGAACAGGGTGGGGAATAGATGACCCCAAGATTAAAATTTGAAACCTGCTTTAGATAGGCGATCCATCACAGAAAGCAGCGTCTTTCTGCTTTTATTCTTGCGGCATTGACATTATATGCGTGTGCAGAACACTTCATTCAAACTAATTCCAACAGCTGTATAACCACCCACTGATAACGTAACTTTGACAACAGTACAAACAGACATGAGAATAATTGTGATGGATTACCACACTAAAGATAGTTTGAAGTTTCTGCAGGCGGATTTTATGCCAGACTAAAATGAATGAAAATCAGTCACTGCCTTGAAAGTGGAGAAAAAAAAAAACAAAACACAGTTTAAAATCATACACTTCATTTGAATGGACTCATCTCATGAACACTGTAAACATGATCCCACTTGAAGGCACAAAGTATTTCTGTGTAATGAGCCAGTGCAGCCAGAGGTCACTATCAAAACAGAGCATGTTGCTGACTGTGGTGATGAGTGCACCTGTTTTGCTTTTCTTTTCACATTAAGTTGATCGCAATTAGGCCAGTGACAGCACTCTCCGCTGTCTATACTGAGGTCAAAGTGTTGCAGTCAGTTTGTTTTCCTGGAGCCTCTAAGCCAGTTAATGAATGGCCCTGTTTCGTTTTTAATATTTGTGTTCTCATTATCTGCCTTTTCAATGACATTGACAGAGCCATTTTGATTTTTGCCATTTTCTTTTTGTTACACTTCAATTACATGCATACTTAGTTTTGAAATATTTATCAGATTCATATTTTGCTTTTCTTACATTTTACTCTTTACTTATCTTATCATTTACTCCTCTAAAAGTCTGGGGCTTAAACTTGACCTTCACCATGAGTGCAGTCCAGTGTGATGCATTTATCAACGTTCCTCTAAATCATAAGGTAGCTTGGTCAATAGCATTATTCACAGCACCTATTCACATTCTGAGTTTTCATTGTAGAAACAACGCTGGTGGAATTAATGACATCAGTGACTGTTTCGTTTAATTGTATCACTGAGCCTTATCAGTGAGCAAGAAAGCACAATAAGAGGGCCCTAAAACTGTAACTCTTAAATGGCACAATGCCATAATCCATCTTAATAGTTAAACCTGTGTTATTCCTGGTATGACATGAGATGTCAAAATATCTGTCATTTATGTTTGCAAACAGACTGATTAGTGACAGGCGGTGGATTGTTCAAGTTGAGGGATGCATTAATAGGTACAGTATATTGAATAGTTTTAGTTCTTAAAGGTGCTGTATGACATTCAGCACATTAATAAAGCAGCAATAAATGATTTGCCATGTAAAGATATATTAGAGAAATTGCATCCTGCGCAGAGAATGAAGTCATGCTCCCTCTGTGGGTTTTGTAATCCGAGCACCAAGTTCTTTGCTTTGGTAGCTGGTCCAGCCGTGCGTACATGTTAGTGTATGTGAGTCCCGCCTTTATGTCCCGCTGGCTATCTCATCACTGCAGCTCTGTACTGCACTCATGCAATCACCGCTGATTTTGGCATCTTGACCCAAATTTTCAACTCACTGGTTGCTTTTAGCTCTGTCAGCAGTGTTTTTGTTGTTAGCTCCAGCTAGCACTGCTAGCAGCTAATGTTTCATTTCAGCAAAGGCTATTAAATGAAGGCTGGTGTCATATCGTGCCATATCATTAAGTTACAACTTATATGCAGTGAAGTCTGGTCTGCACATGCCAAAAGGCTCAATAGCTGGCACACTATCATAGAACAAGTGTCCACAGTCGGCTTTGGGTCGTAATATATTTCATTTGAAAAAAAAAAAAGATTTGGGTGAGGATTAAAATTGTGCAACCATTGGAAAGATCTTTAAGAAAAGAAAGACAAACAAATGCTGTATATATGAAAGTATTTTATTGTGTATTGACCTCCATCCATTCAAACGAACTTAACCAAAAAGTTCTGCCAGTGCACCCAAGGAGGCTAAGAGCACACCCAAAGAGGATTCCATCCCTTTATTTCTAGCACAACCCTCCAACATTGCAGCGCTGGTTACGTTGCGTATGTGTCATAGCCCACTGCTCCCATGGGGCCCCAGCCTCCCTTTAATAGTCTTGGTTTCAGCCACCTCCATGTTTGCTCATGGCATCAAATGTGAGAGCTGTGTGCAATCAAGGCTCGACTCTAAATGTTGTTTAAAAAGCAGATAATATAATAATATGTTAATAATGTTTTTTAAAAAATGCCTTGCCGTACAAGCTTTATATATCATAACATTCCATTAGGGTTTTATCAGAGGCCTATTTTTCATTTGATTTGTTTCCTTTCAAGCTTTCAGCATAAAATGGGCCATTATTGTATTATCTTTTATTCTTCACTGTATTGTTTTTAACATTTAACTGCAGAATTACTGCCCTTTTATCTGATAAGTAAGTTACGGTTTACAATAAACCTTTCAAAAACATAGGTCTACCTAAAAACATAAATAACGGCTCTGTTTCATTCAGGTGTTTGAGGTGGCTGCCAAGTGCAATACCAGGGTCACAGCTAAATGGAATAGGACCATTATCCCAATAGGGAGAATGCTGTCATTCTTCTGTCAAACATTTCTCCAAATGTCAGGTTTTTCAGTTTTCAGCCAACATGAAAGAATGCAACCAAGTGCAGTGTGCAGGCCTTGCCCCTCATACCAAACAAGCAGTTTAAGTTCAACTTAAAAACACACACTGAAGGTGAGACAGAATAAGAAAAAGAAAACACTCTGAAGTTATACCACAGGTCAGCTGTTTTTCTATTACTTCTCTCATCTCATATGAGGAGAAAAGAAAGATGGTGTAGAGGAGAAGGAGTTGATAGAGAGAGGAGAAATGTCTCCATAGCTCCATTTCACACTCATATTTCTTCTATTCCTTGACCCTGTTTTGTGTTTCATTTCTCAGTGTTTCAGGGCCAGTGGCCATGTGAAATTAGTTTTCTCGAGGTGCCTACATATGTGGGCGAGGTTCACACAGTATGTGTGTTTGTGTATGTATGAGAGAGGTGGGCAATAGAGCAAGGTTTGTGTATATCTGTTGCTTGTCTGCTTTAAGTTTAAGAAATTTGGTCCCCAAGTTCCCAGCCTTATTTCTCCGAGGGGACATCTGAGGTAGAAACAAAATAAGGCAATATGTCAGTGAGGGGGTGTGTTTTAAGTTGTGATGTGAAGAAGTGTGTGTGTGTGTGTGTGTGTGTTGCCCCTCACGACTCCCTGGCTGTTTGCCTTTTGATTTACCTCCCACCTACTCTGGTGAGGAGATGGTGCTTTCAATGAGCAATGACTCATCGTTCAGTGGGAAATCATGTCTATGCTTTTGTGTTCACGTGTGTGTGTTCATGTGTGTGTGTGTGTGTGTGTGAGTGAGAGAGATTCTCATGTCTTTACTACATGCATACCTTGGAGAACATCTGCCACTTTTATGGAAAGCTGCGGTGCTGCACGTATTTTGTCCTTGTAAAAGTGACTTTGATTTCTTCATTGTTAACTTACAGCCAATAACCTGATAAGAAAATCTGAAAAGAGAGAAAAGGGAGAAAACAACCTTTGATTTTGTTAGTAGATTTGCGCCTTGACATTTAAGTTTTTTGTTTTCCTTTTGTGTCAGATTACATATTATAAAACCCTCAATTTACACATTTTCTCAAAAGAATTTAGAGCATCTAACATTGTTTGTAGAAGGAGAGTTTTTGAAGTATTCATAGATTCAAGTGAAGGAAATCAACATAAGAAATGTTCATGAGCAATGAATAAAGAGGGAATCTTTTAAAACATGATAAGATGTGTATTTGCACTGGAAAAAGGTGTTACATGAATCACAAACATTTGCATCTATATGTGGCAACACTAAAAAGACACTGCACTTGTTTAGAAGGTTTAAAGGTATTACAGTTTAAGAAACAATTTATGCAAAAACCATAAAAGCACATGATAACAAATACACAAAAGCAAAAATACTATAAAATAAATGAATAGATTGTTTGGAAGTTGACTGGACTGTTAATGAGTGGAGCCTTTTGGTCTCTTTATGGAAAAATGCTCAAAGAGGAGGTGCGCCTGCCTACTTCTGCATATGTGGAAAAAGCTGTGTAAAGCCTTTTGTGACTCCAGATGGAGCTCTACAAAGCTGTGATAAATTGGCTCAAGTGATGTCACAGTTGGGGCTTAAGAATACAAGTCTGAAAATGAAAAAAATCTTTGGTTGGAGGTTTAGGAAGAAGTGAGCTTACCTGACAGGATCTGTGCTTCAGGCCAGCAGAACATTATTACACTTCAAAAACTTGGGATGCAAAAATGTAAATAAAAATAGAATGCAGTCATTGAGTAATTGCATTCATCATTGCATTTATATATATATATATCATATTATGAATGAGCAAGTGTCAAAATTTTAGAGGCAAAGCATGTCATAAATGTTTTTCTTCAGGCACTATTTAAATTGAAAGTCTGAGGCCTTGTCTACAGATATTTGCATTATTGATATTGTCCCCCTTGGTTTAAAAGACAAATATGTCCACACAGTCACTGTTTTACAAAAAATGTCCACACTGTTTTCTGCAGACTCCTCTCATTGCAAAGACAGTAAAGTGTAAAGGCTACGTTATACTTTTCAGAATGCCGAACGAAATCTCATTACCTTTGATTTCCATTCAGCACAACAGCAACAATCCCACTCTTGGAATTGTCCTAACATCTGCTGGCTGCCCGAGTCTGACCTCAAAACATCATATCTGGCGGACCAAATGACACTGGACGCAGCAGGCAGCTCTATTCATCCTGAAATTGCAGCAGGATGAAGTTAAAGTGCAAAGTAGTCAATAGACCAAGCAGTGCTGTATATATGACTAGTAAACAAACTGGTAATTCGTTGTTGTTATTTTTGCATGTTTTTTACCACACAAAGCAACAATTGAAATGTGCAAATTGAGGAGATGATATTATCATTTCTCAAATTCTCTGCAGATGCTTTTGCATATCCACAGAAACAAAGTAACCAGAGTTTTGATGCACCTTTGAAGGTGTTTTAAGAAATCTTTTGACCTAAAACTTTGTTGTAGACAGGCCAAAATGTACATTTTCAAAAATATCTTTATAACTGTAAACAGGGCCTCAGGCCTTAGATGCATTTTTTTTAAAGTAATGACCATTTCAATTTGGCATTTTCCTTCATGTTAAAATGAGGCGAGATCATTTCTGTTTGCTGCAGCTATAGTTTGATTTCTTCCCCAGTTTTCCATTTGCTTTAAAAAACAAAATGATCATGTTTTCTGCCTGCGTGTGTTTATTTTTTGCACACATAAATAAAGATTTACTGTATTTAGAGTCAGCACTAGATAACGTGACTTGCCGAGACAAATATATTTGCAGTGCCGCCTCTGCTGAGTGATCGCGTTCTTTTTCATCTGAACAGCTCTTTTCAGAGAAAACAATACACACAGGAGCATATAAACATGTAAGTGCAGTGACTACAGAGGCATGTTCGACAGTATTGTCTGCAGGTTTCCCATTTATAGTCAGTGTAAAATTTTAAATTGCAGCTTCATTATTCTCTGCTTTCCTCTGCTTTGGAAGATTTTAGAGTTCTGCTAAGGTTTCTGCTCCATTCAGCTATGATTTGTCAAAGTTATTTAACTTTCACTGAAGTTTGGCTGCTTCTCTTAAAGAACCGACAGCACTTTGCAGTGACAGAGTTTATTTTAATGATGATCCTTTTGAGGGTGACTAGTTTAAATGATATTCTGCTGCACTACTTTCTGCAGTCTTCCCTGTTGCAAGTTGGGACGAGCTGTACAAAACATAATGAAAACTTAAAGCAGTCTAGGAGTTAAATGAGTTACAGTTTTCATTTATTTATGTTTTTAAGTATGGCTCCCCGATTCTTCTTTCTCTCAGGTAACTGTAAGTACTGGTTGTTAAGTAACTGTAAATGACAGATCATCTATTTCTATGTTTTGAGTAAGGAGCAGGCAAAATAAAATGTTTTATTTCTGCTCCTTTTCAAGTTGTGCAGAGGAACACAAGTATTATCCTTGCAGTTGGAGTATTGTGTCTGGTGCAGATAATTATTAAGTGCAGCACTAACAGGTCACATGTTGGTGTAATGTTCGGATATAATTGTTTAGCTGAGCTGACTGCTCTCCAACAGCCTAATGTTGCAGTTGTCACAAGATTTTAGCATAGAAGCATCAAAACCGAGCCACATTATTGTTTGTTTTCGATTAACATACAAAACCAGCCAACTCCCGTGACATTAGGAGAAGGACTGACAAATTCATTGGGTTGCTAGGCTAACAAACACAAGGTTGTGTGCTGCTGTACTAAAACACACTCTGCACTTATGTTCTTTGGAAGATTTTAAAGTGTCAGAATAAATAAAAAAAACAGAATATATGCAAAAAACACAAAAACCAAGAACATGAAAACAAGAAAATACACAAAAGCAAACATACTATAAAGAACACAAATTGACTGGACAGTCAGTGAGTGGAGCCTTTTGGCCTCTTTATGGACAAATGCTCAAAGACGAGGAGCACCTGTCTGCCACTTCTGCATATGTGAAAAAAGCTGTATAAAGCTTTTTGTGTCCCCAGACAGAGCTGCACAAAGCTGTGAGAAACTGGCTCAAGTGATGTTACAACTGAGGCTTAAGAATACAAGTCTGAAAAAGGAAAAAAAATAATCTTGGTTTAGTAAGAAGTGAGCTTACCTGACCTGACCTCATCCAAGCTGCAGGCTAGCAGCTCGAATCTACGTCATTACAAACCTGATTGCATTGATTTTCAAGTCCTTTTAGAGACAGACAAGACAATATATTTATTTTTTAAATCACTTAACCTTATATTTTACAAATATAAACACATTCTGAATTGATGCCTGCAACACTTTTAACAACACATTAAGCTATGAGAACATTAATTGTTGAAGTTTTGAAAGTGAAACTCAAGATTCACAAGCAAAGAGCAAAAAAAAGATAAATTAAGTTTTGTTAGCATGCAATACTTTTTTCCTGTGTCATTGCATTTTATTGCACATGTTTTTATGGATTGAAATGTTTTTCTTTATTGTTTTTTTTTGTTAATCGCAATGTCTGGTCTAACTTCTATGTGTATTGCTGCATTAGAACAATGTTTAGTGAAAAAATGTGTTTTTGTTTAAATTTTATCAAGTGTCCAAACTATTTTGGGGTTGGGTTTGTGGAGCGCTTGTTTACCATGATGGTTCACACTCTATCTGATGCACACCATTATCCACGAACCGTTTACTACGAAATTTAACAACCAACGGTGCTAATTCGAAACCCACCTTAGACCATGTAAGCATCTCATCATTTATGAGTGAACAAGCTCTGCGCTCACCTTCAGATTACTATCATTAAAGTCAGCATAAAGTAATTAGGTGCAATTGTTTGAATTTCTCTTTGGTTTGACAGAAAAGTTTCCATCCTAAATGTAAACTTAGCAAATGACGTTTAGCTGAGTGCGCTTGATATACCGCCTTACTCACTTTTTCATTTAAATATTCTCTTCCCGTGATTTGACTTCTACCATTCTTCCTTTGCCGGAGGATGAATATGTGAGGAAACTGTTGGTGTGGAAATGTACCACGGCAGCAGCATGCTGTGGGCTTCAGAGTGAAGGCACAGTAGCGTACATTGTGTCCTCCTCCTCCTCTCCAGCCAACTGCTTCACAGAGACTCTCTGAGGCTTCAGCGCTGCCAGGGGCCTAGTTGGTTTTGGACAGACATTACTGCCTGTTTTTTTGAGGTTTTTCTTCCCGTAGTGGCTCTCTTCTCATGCCAGCAAACACGTTCAGAGGTGCCATTGTATAATTGCCATTTCGTATGCGTGTGTGTCATTATCTTGTAGGTGTGTGTTACTGTGTGTGTGCTGCTCTCTGCGAAAACATTGTGGCGCCCAGGGTGAGGATCAGCAGCTATTTACAAGCTGAAAGGCTCTTGTGATGTGTTAAAACTGCGCGCAGTTTTCTGACCAGTTTCAGACCCAGAAGTGTGGCCAGCACAAACAATTAAAGGCATGCCCACTGTGATCTTAGCCTTATTCTTTCATTATGGATCAGCAGCAGCAGGGGCCCTAATTAGTCGCCTTGGCTTGCTGAGAAAATGAATGGGCACTGATTCGACTGCAGGGCTGAAACCGGAGCCCCAAGAGTTCCGATGAGCCGGCTTCTCAGACTCAGTATTGGCAGGGAAGGGCTCTTTCTGATTTCCTTTCTATTTATAGCCATTAGCTCTCATCTGCTCACTTTGCCAATCAAAACCAGCCTCCTGATTGACTCTCCCTGTTGCTTCGGGGCATATAATCTCGTTTTCCCAATTACGCTTAATTTGCTGTGAGCAGGGAAGTGATCAGGATTTTGCAGCGTGTTTTTCAAACAACCAAATGTTCTGAAGTTAAAATGAGTTTACAACGTCCATTTTTGTAATTGTCTTATCGAACAGGATCCTTAAAAAATAGGCATTTTCAATAGTCAAAGTTTTTTTCTCACAAAATTGATTTCTAGGAAGGATTTTCCAGACCCAGCACTTCCAACAACCCCCAACATTTCATATGCTGCTCCTATCCCCTGCTCTCACACTTGTGCGCTCTCTTTCTCTCACTCGCTCTGATCTGTGTCTCCTGTCTTGTGTGTTGCAGCTGGGTACAGAGTGGACCGCTCCAGGCGAGTTCAGCAAGTTCAGGTCCCAGTCCTCCAAGTCTGTGCAGTAAGTACCTGACCTGACATGCGCACACATTTCTTAACAGCGCAGTTAATTCACTCTCGAGCCTGTACTGAGCCCAAAAAAAATCCCTGCTAACATCTTACAGTAAGCTTGATGAATACACACCACCAGTGGAGCTTCTTCAGGACCGGACTCGTGGCTGTTAATGGCAAAGTGTCTCTCTAACTGTTAAGTAGCAGTTTGTACCGATCATTCTCTATGTGTAGAGTCAATTCACGTCGGTCTACAGCCTCTTTTATAACATAATTGCCTCAAAGGGCTTTTACTGCTCACATGCAGGAAGAAATTGTTGGCTCAAGTGTTCACGGGACACTAGTGGTGTGTCTCTTCTCTGGGCACATGTGCATACTTCCACGTATGTATGAATTTACATATCTAGAGTGCTCTCATCAGGTGTCAGAGAGTGGAGGATCATAACAGTTGAAAGGCCTCTTCCTCTAAATGTAAGATGAGAATGTATTACCCCATCAGCTCCTCTCAGATTCAGCACATCTCTCTCCATAATTGCTGGGAGCTTCTCGCATAAAAGCACCCTTTAATACGAGCGCTGATCTGCAGTCAGTTTGCTCCTGCAGTCATTGTGAAGTTGATATGATTATGCAGCAAGTGAGGAGATCCTAAGAATGGTGCTCCTATTCCTTTGGGTTTCCACATTTTCTGATTGGATGAAGCTGTAGAGTGCTGGGCATAAATTATTCACTCATAAACACACACACACACACACACACACTGCCAACAGTGTTTTGTGTTGAAGGTTTAGAATATTTAGCACATCTACACGGTACAAGTTGGATGATGAATGCACACAGTAAAGAAAAAGTAACAGTGTGTTTTCTTAATGTTGAATGAGGGTACATTGATGCCTTTTACAAAAGCTGAAGGCTGTGGGTGATGGATACAGTGTCAGTGTCTGAAACATTCTTGTCATGATTCACTGAAAAGATATGTACAAATTGAAATTGTAACTTTTTCAGGATCAGTCTTTTGGAGGATGATTACAAAATGTGATCATACAATTCTGCTTAAACTTGATAAATGACACTATTAAGCGCAACACAGCCAGAAAGCCATCTTATATTGACAGGGCAAAAGTAAAACCCCGAAGTGGGACTAGAGTGCACACATTAAAGCATACTTAGGGTTCCCACAGATCCATAATTTATCTTAAAAAAAAAGAAAAAACGCCTTAATTGGTATTAAAATGTCTTAAATCAATCTTTTAAAAGTCTTAAAGCACGGGAAGTAGAATTTTGAGTCTTTTTTTCTGATGTTGCATAGTGAAATCTCAAAATAATTGGTAACATCTATTTTTTTTAAATGATTTCCAAAATTACCCTTGCATTAGCGTCATGCAGGTCAAAATAGTGTAATCAACAATACTCGTATTTTCTTTCTTGTCGTGATGCTCAATGCAGATTATCCGCTGTCAGCTGGCTAGCCGTCACTGTATCCTTAAGTACTAAATTCAATAATAATAGGCTGTTTAACCAAGATTTTGTGGCATGGCTGAAGGCAGTACAAGTCAATGCATACAATGCTTGGTGTATTTTATGCACCAGTTTTTCAAACTCTGCATGAGGAGAATCAGGGCAGTGGAATGCAGAGTGAGAAACACAAAATCATTAAGAAAACTTGCAAACAAATGCCACAGCTTTCCAAGTTGTACCCTTGTCTCCAACACAAGATAAAGAGTCATGTTTTATCTTACAATTAACATTCAGACAAAAATTTCCATAACCCTACATAACTGATTTTGGTTAATGTTTTTTTTCTTCAGAATTAAATTTTGAGTAACATTGAAACTTGAATCTAAATAGTCTTAGTAGTAGGAACTCTGCATACTAGATGCAATATACTTTAAAATTTAACAGCAGTATTAATGGATGTGTGGAGCAAGCATGTAAATGGACCTCTTGTGCAGCTGTGCAGTTTGGATAATCGGCTGATGATCTGAGTGACGCTATAGTGACGTTGTGATTCTCACTGAAATATCAAATCAAAGACCCTGATCCTTCGCATCCTACAGACCATTTGTCTGATGTTGGCTGCTGTTTTTTTTTTACGGAAGCTTTGCCTTTAAACTAAAAAGAAACTTAGATAACTCGATATTCATAAAATCTAAATATCAGAACATGCTTCTTAGGGAGTTTTTTTCACTGCTATCATTTAAAATGAAAATGGTATTGATACAGTCAAGTCATATGCAAGACAATCATGTATGTAGTCACGATATGTCTATATGGTGTTCCCAACATCAGGCAAAACAGACAGCCAGCCCAAACTATAACAAACAAATGAGATGAAAGACATTCAGTGAATGTGTCTCATGCCATGCTATATACAGTATATTCTTTGTTTTGATGACCGTATTAATTTGACATTGCTCTTAATTCAGCCTGACTCACTGCATCGCTTCGATGTCTCATCATTTGTCAAGGTCTCGTCATAACAGTTTATGTATCATTCTGAGAGGGATAATTAAGAGGCATAAAACCACAAGAAGGAATTCTATGCTCTTTTAACTCCATGCATTTACTGAACATTCTGCCTCTCTTTTAAATGTGCAAATTGGCACGCACACACACACATACACAAACATCACTTATTATAATGAATGAAAATCCATTAATGCCATAAGGGGCTGAACGCAGGCCAGGACCTGTTGGCGAGTATTTGTGTTTGTCTGTGCGTGGGATTAACTGGGCCTGGTTAGCACAGAAGGCACACCAGACTACAAGGGAGCACAGAGAGATGACAAAAGATTAAGGGGAAGAAGAAGAGAGAGAAGGAGGAGGAGAAGGCAGCTGAAAGTTTTTCTATTTTCTCCTCCCGTCTGACAAGCGTCTGGCATTCTCTGACAATAACAAGGCAACAACAGAGTAACCTAGTGTGGAGACAGAACATGGCAGGAACATTAAAAAGGTTGTTCACCTGAGAAATTTGTGGTCGAAAATAACTAAGTACCTTTATTCAAGTATGCACTTAGGAACAATTTTAAGCTACTTGTTCTTGAGTATTTCCATTTGATGCCCCTATATACCTCTACTTCACTACACTTTAGAAGCATATTGTAGTTTTTCTACCACTACATTTATTTGATCAGTTACTTATTATTTTGCAGATTTTGATTAATTGTGCAAAGTATGATGTAAGAGGCTCTCTAGAAAACATTCAGAGCCTTAAAAAACCTGCAAACAACTATTTACGATGTAAAGATATGGCAGAGTAATGGCGTCCTGAGCAGAGAATGAAGTCATGCTTTCTCTGTGCGTGTTGTAATGCAGGCTTATCTGCTGTATGTTTAAAGACATGATCAGTCCACACACACGTTAGTCCCTGTGAGTCCCTGTGACAATGTCCCACTGACTACCTAATTGTCGCTGCTCTGCATTCATACAACATGCATACACTCTCCGGTTCCCCTAAAGTTAACACAGTTAGATCTGTCAGCATTGTTCATGCTGTTAGCAGCGTTAGCTGCTAGCTGCTGGCTCAACCACCTCCATGCTGAGAACCGTGTGCAGACGACCTAAGCGTGCACTCTAAAATTATTAAAGCACTCTAAATGTCGCACAGCTCCTTTAAAGTGATGTACACATAAATGCGTTGTGCAGGTACACATAATTTTGAAATGGACCATTCTGCATAATGAGTACTTACTTTTGGTGCTTCAAACATATTTTTATACTGAGGTATTGCTACTTGTAGGCTATTTAAGAAAAAGAAAAAAGAGTACTTGCACCACTGGAAATTTTAAAGGGACATTGTTTGATTTGTGAGCTGTTACTGTGACTTTTTGTGTGTGTGTGTGTGTGTGTGTGTGTGTGTTTAATTTATTTCATGTGTGTTTTGCTTCTATATAAAAAAAACAACAGGATAGTTTTCTACAGTTTGGGCATGCTGTCAGTAATAAAATTGTGCTCTCAAGGAGAGCTGTTGCAGAGAACACGCCTCTGCTGTTTGCTCTCCACCCCACTGAGATCTGATACAACCATAATATTCATCACCTCACTCTCTCTCACACACACACACACACACACACACACACACACACACACACAAATACGCAAACACCAATTGTTGCTTGCTACCTTCTCTCAAAAACTGTTTTAATAAATTTCTATATTGATGTGAAAAGGGATTGAAATATTGTGTACCAGAGATGAAATGGTTGCAAAGATTGTGGGATTTTACAGGTTGAAGGATCTAATGTCTAAAGTCAAATCTGTTTTATGTCATAGCTATCACATGCTGAAGGGGAAGTGTGTCAAAGACAGCATGAAAGTCTAGCTTAAGATAATTAGGCAAAATCTAGTTTGATGTTTCTGTGTGGGCGTGCATCAGAGAACATGTTAATTTTTTGCATACAAGCAAATACATGCCACTGTGCATTAGTGTGCATGCACTTGTTGATTACCATTGCCTTTTAAATTGTTCTCTGCATCTGATGACTTTATTGAAACATCCTGCAGTTTATTTGTCATCATCCACATGCTCCCTCTGCAGCACCGCACGACATCCATCCCTCACACAACATTACACTTGACCTGTTTATAGCAAAGCTGTTACGCTCCTGAGCGTAGCAAATTGTGTGCACTGCGGGATTAAAAGCCGTGCATTCATAAAAAGGTATTCTTCAAATTAGATGGAATGGAATTGAAATGAGCAAATTAGTAGTGCAGAACAGAAAAAGATACTATAAAAAAGAAAAGTGTAATATGTGTACAGTGATAATAATCAGTCATTAAACAGGTTGTAACACTTGGCAATTTGAAGCATTTGTAAACCTGATGAAAACAGGAAATTATGAACCAAAATGAATTTCGTGTTTCTAGAATATTTCATTTAATTTTGTAGATAGAAAGCCACTGTGAAAATTATTAGTCACTACACACAAGGTTCAGCTAGCCCTTGGCAGCGTGATCCTCTTGTGCAATTTGTTATCATAGAATAAGTTCAGAAGCATTTGAGCCTATTTATGGACTCCATTTTACCACAAAGCTGCAATTTAAAACAGCTTTCACAGTTTATGTGCTGCTGTTTCTAGTTATCATATCAGGCCCAGAACAGGATGAAATGGGACAGAGTTAAAGTAAAAGAGGAGCATGAAACAATGGAGTTGAATGGTGTAGAGTGGAACACAACCAAACAGAGAGCCGTCTTCAGAAATGTAATTGAACAGAGAGAGAGAAGAATGAAACACAACAGACACTCCCACTTTAGCAAGGTTGTTTTTTATTAGCTTTTTTTTTTTTTTGCCGCTTTGGACTGTGGTTATTTATACGTCTCGGTTCATTGGAGCTATACAGCCGGCTGTAGTGGAGCTGAGTGAACAGTGACTAATGGCTGCTGCAAGGTTGAATCATATTGTCAGGGAATGAAACATATTGTTGTTGAGGGGTTCACTTGAAACACTTTACTCGGCTGTTAGAGGTCTCGGCACAATGCAGTCAAAGGCTACTGAATCCAGCAAACATACGTGCACACACGCACACACACACACACACACACACACCTCATATAGTATATATAAACTCACCCTTCCATTGGCATTCCCTCTGTGTTTACTTTGCGTCGTGGATGACTGCAGCTACAGCTTTCAGGTTACGCTACTCTCATCTAAACTACTGCTATATTTTCCCCATCAGCCCTTAATTCTCTTTCTCTCTGTCTCTCACTCACTTTTTTATGGCCTTCTCCCTCTATTGCCATAATGGCATTTACTTTTGAGGAGAGAATTTGAGGCTGTAAAAGGGAGAGAAGTGGGAGAGGGTTAGGGCTTTCAGCAGTGTGCCTGAGCTGTAGTGCGAACAGCACGCAGCAGAGACGCATGCTGTTTGAAAACTGACAGAAATGATTCTCCGCCAGTGGGGTGTGGCCTTCCTGTTGCCGTGATGTGTGAAAGTCCATCCTGGGTGGCAATTTAAATAGATGGCATGGACAGGAATGTAGGATCAGTACACCTGTTTGGGAGATCTGGTAGTCATCCACACCACCTGGCCATGACCACCTGGAGGTAATGAGTCACACTATTTAATGAGTGTGCGTGTGGGTAAGGAAGTTGTGCCTGCGTTTCAATTCTGAAGTTTGTTGAATAAAACTTTACTAAAAGCATTTGTCCCTCATGCATGTCCCTCCGTCTCTATCAGCGTCTGTCTTTCTGCTCTTGCAAAAGGTGTCCTCCAATCCTTTCTGGCTCCATGTCACTGAAATTGATCAATGTATTGATTTATATAAGCACATTGTTACTTGCTTATTTGGGATTAGTGTAAGATGATTAGTTGGTTGAAAATAAATAATTTTGATAATCTACATTATTAAAGGCACCAGTGCAAAACGTTTGCCTGCTCCGACTCCTTGAATGTGAGGATTGTTGCTATTTCTTGTTTTAAATAGAAATAAATTAAATATCTTTTTGTGGGTCAGACAGAAAAAATGCACTTTAAAGGAAATACTTTGGTCTCTGAGATATTGTGATGGGCTATTTTCACAGCTTTTGATAGTACTGAAGCGCAAAAATGGACATATATCATTAGTGAATTGATTATGAAAAAACACAAACTAGTTGAACGACATTCTGCAAATTCAAAATCAAGCCATAAGACACTTAAACTAGCCTGAATCAAAATAAGAGGTATCCAAAAGCTGCTTCTGTTTGATGGCACCTACAACCTGGCTTTTAAAATAATACCTGTGTCAAGTTAAAAGTGTCCCTTTTTGTCTGCGTAACTCTTTGTCTCCACCTCCGCTCAAACCTGTGAAGTGATAGTTTGGCAGCGCCTGCCAGGTGGTGTCACAACAGCTTGATGAGTGACAGTGAAGTAGTCAGATAGGGAACCCAGATAACCCTGTCAACAGTACCTCCACTCTCTGACACTGCTACTAGAGCCTCGGGCTGTATAGACAACACCGGGGAGATTGACATTTGCTAAAATTCTATAAACTGAACTATGCTGAGTTGCATACTGAGCTAGTGTGACGTCTAACGACAAGTGTTTCAAACCTTTAGAGCCGCTCAGACTGAGATGTGATTGACAGTAGTTGAAGATTAGAGGGAATATTGTTGGAAAGGTATTGGAGACTAATGAGCGCTGGCTGAAACACTGGCTGAATCTTATCAGAATAAGGTCAAGGGTTCATAAAAAGGCCATAAGCAAAAAAAAAAAAAAGAAGTCAGTTTGACAGTCTCTGTATGTTTGTACCCTCCTGCATGTAATTCTGCAGATAACTCTCCAAACATGACAGCTTTGTTTGTCAAGATTCTCACCTTCAGGTGTAATGATAAAAATTAAAAATGGCTGGTGCTGACCGTTGACAGTGGCGTGGTGAGGATGGAAGGCAGAAGAGGTTTCCAAGGTTATCTCAGACACCACAGCTGGCATTTTGAAGGAGCTGCTTTCAGTTCACAAACTGCTGGAAATGACATTTACGCTGCCCCAATCCTCCACAGACACGTGGGCGTTGATGTGTGTTCTTGCTTTTCCCTGTGAGTGTTTGTGTGCGCCTTCGAACATTTTTAGGCCTTCCTTTCTTCTTTGACTTTCTCCCCTTTCCCTTGTCTCATCTTTCTCTCTCTCTCTTCAGTTCCTGTGGTTATAGCACTCTGCAAATGCTCCCATTTGTTTTCTATACACATGACTTCACAGAAAACCTCCAAAGGCCGATTATAGTTGGAAGGAGAGAGTTAACTGAGCCTTTCCCTGCAACAATGAGGGAAACCTAGCAGAGAATGACCAGTTATTTCAGTATGGGATCTCTCAGTATCTATAATTGAATCATTTAAGCACTGCGGGCTATTAGCTGGCGTGGAGACTCAAGCATTTAGAAAGAGGAAAGTATAGCACTTGTGCTCATGGCATCATAGGAATACTGATTGAGCGTTGAGACGAGCTGAATGTTGCACCTGCTCTGCAGCAAGCACCTGCTCATATATATGGATAGAATCAATTACATGTGAGTGATTGTATGTTTCTGTCTTTGTGTGCACTCATATCCTCACTTGTGTTTGAGTTTGAATACCAACCTTAATGCCAACAACTCTCTGCTCAAAGTAATTGGTTGTTACAGTGTAGCAGTCGAATTAGAATGAAGCTGTTTGCCAGCAAGCCAGCAATGACTTCTCTGTCCCACTTTCTTCCCCCAGGCCTTCACTCCGCCATCTGTTTCTATGAGTGATGGGAGCCTGCCGAGACACAAATCTATGTTTGAGTGTGTGTGTGTGTCCATGTGTGTAGTGGCTTATGTTTAATCAGAATGTCTTTGGGGTGTTGATGCACATCTCTTGAGCTGTGAAAGACTGCGGTAGCGGACATCTGATTGGCAGTAATGCATGAGTACCACCAAACGGTAACACAGGGCCGCTCCTGGCCAAACGTGATTAGAGACACTAATGATGACGGAGGGTCAGCTCACACTGAGGAAACGCAGAAATTAGATTCAGAGCAGCTGGGGAGCAGATATGTAAGCTGTTGGAAAGTGACTTAGTGAATGTCAAGAATGTATTGAAATGTTGTTAGAAGAGATTAAAAGTTAGCGGACATGAAATCGACACAAACATGTCCACATGTTTACAGACGTACACTCTCAACTATTCATGCTTAAAGGTGTCAATATGCTCCACTCCACGTGCTCCTTGATTGCTTTAACAGGGTCTGAGCCCCCACACCTTTCTAGCTTCAGAGTTGGGGTCTGCATCTGACTATTTCTGTAATCTTAAAAAAACAAAAATCCAACATTTATACCCACTTTATGATTGGCCAGGTGTGCATAGGTAAAAAAGTTAGTAAGTTAGTAGGGTTTGAACATTTCACGCCAACATTGTCACACCACTGTTTCATTGTTTATTGATCAACTATTTACTGAGTTCTTTTCACATGAAAATTGTACACAATGTACCATAGACAAGGATTCTTGCATATGCAAACATTATTCAACACAACCTGTCTACATATAACCATTGCCCTGCAAAAAAACATATTAATAATACTTAGAATAAGTACCATTCCTTTGTACTATGCGTTAGTACGAACCCCACCACCCCCAGCTCTCAGCTTTCACATTACTAATGTTTCATACCCAATGCACTTGCGTCATAATTTTCATGACATTTTTGTTATGCTACAGTTTACAAAAGGGCGCAGCATCAGTCATCGGTCTTCCCCATTCTTGCAAACAGGATATCCTAAGAATGCCCTGAGGGAATTTCTTCAAATTTGGCACAAAATGTCCACTTGTACTAATGTTGAACTGATTTGTTTTTGGTGATCAAAGGTCACTGTGACCTCACAAAATATGTTTTTTGGCCATAAGCCAAGAACTCACACTTTTTATGAGAAAATTTACCACAAATTTCTAACTGAATGAAATAATAAAGTGATGACATTTTATATCCAAAAGGTCAAAGGTCACTTTCACTGTGACATCACAAAAATACTGTCTGGCCATTATTCAGTGTCATAACTCAGGGACAGAAGGGAGATATTTGGTCAGATACTGAATTGGTGACACTAATTTTGGATGCCCACCTTGAAACTGTATTTCAGAATCTGTAGCTTCTTTGCAGCACCATCCATATTTGAAGCAATTTCAGCTGTTATGGTAACATACGACTCTGGACAGACATTGATGTAAACTTTGCAACTTGACAAGTTTGCAGAGGCATACAACCACTAGGTGGTAATTCTAATTTAGGACTTAATTGTGTGTTTACACTCCTGAGGCACCATTGTGTAGTGTATGATGGATTGGCTGAAAAATAAAATCCAGTTCCCATGTTTATCGTAATGAAGGAACATTGCAGCCAGTGCAACAATGGGGCTTATTGATGTGTGTTTTGGACAACATTGGAGCTCCATGGCAGAAAAGAATAGGCTTTATCAGGCTTTGGATACACAGACAATACTTGTTAGTTGGATCAATTCATTGTTGGTTTTGGCCTTTTAATGGGATTTGTCGACAATAAGAAAAATGTTGTTAGTTTTGTCCCATAATCCTCCCTACTTCCTAATATATAACTGTGCACCTCTTACATTCCTCCTGTAGATAAATCCCCAGCAGCTCGCACATGTAGTATTGTTTGACCTTGATGTAATGTAATAATTGTAGTTGCACTTCGCAGGAATGAAAAGAGCATATGCTTCTCAGTGTGGCACAAATACACAAACCCCAGGAGAGGAAGGCATTGCAAGATACTGAATTCTTTTTCTCTCTCCACATATCCACGCATTTGGGCCAGTAGCAGAAGAGAAGGAGTATTAATACAAAATCAAAGTGAGAAAGGGGTGAAGTGGAGGCATGGAGAAGAAAAAGCATTGAAGATAGTAATGCTGTAACGCTATATTAGATAATTACATATGGGGAATTGGACGCGGGAGATGGGGGAGAAGAGAAGTGTTGGGAGAGAAGCAACGGACACAAGATACAGGAGAAGAGAAGGGGGGGAAGAGATGGGGATGAAGGAGAGCAGAGGGGGACGAAGTGAAGGGAGGGGATGGAAGAAAGAGGATTTATTGAGGCTGCAGGGAAGAGCAGCGTGATAGCTCTCTGATGGATTAGAGGAATGCATGAGAAATGGAGTGAAGAGAGGAGAGAGCGCGAGGGGAGAAAAGTGAAGTTTGTGCGTCTCCTTGGGGCAGCTCTAAACAGTGGTATCATTAATGTAGTGGAGGGGAGAGCGCTCGCTGAGTCTTTTATTTAAAGGACACCTGTGGGTATTAGAGAGGGAGAAATTTGCCAAGAGAGAGAAAGGGTGATAGCATTAATGAGAAATTGTCTTGGAAAAATAAAGGAGATGCTGGAAAAGTAGAATCAAGAATTTGCTGTAGCTGGCGGACAGATAGGTGAGATGAAGGAGAAGAGAAAGAGGACTGGTATTAACCAAAGGCAGGAAGTATACTGTCTCCTTTTGCTCACTGCAAACCAGGTTAGTAATGCTGAGGGTGTGTGAGTGGGTGTGAATGTGTGTCAATCTGTCTGTTGGTCTGCAGGTTTTTGTTTTAAGGGCTTTTGTATATATCTATAGACAACACACAGAAGGATACATTTCTTTTAGATGATTCTGAAAGGAGTTCGTCTCACAGCAGGACCAAAAATTCCAACCCTGTCTTTACATTAATGTCAAATAAATATTTCATACCTAAAATCCAGCAGACTTTGAGCAGCAGTGATACTCTCTGGATATTGTCCCGTCTTGTGTTATCCAGCCCAGTCGAGCTCCTTTGTCTGTCTCTATCCGTTCAGCCCGTTCAGAAGGGAAGCTGGAAACAAAGACTACAATTAGTCAGGCAATTAGACTCTTGTTTTGTGTCCTCTACTCATCCTCTGAGTCACACGCTAATAGCTATTCTTTCCTCTTCCATCTCTCATTTGCCCTTCATTTGCTCTTTTATGTTTTTTCTTCTTCTTCTGGCATGGAGTTCTGTATGAAATCACTTCTCAGTGATAGTCATTGTAATGTATTTTTTTCTCCTTTTAAGATACAGAAAGCATTTATAATTCCCTCTCTGTTTCTGCTGTTCATTTGCTATTTATCGCTCCTCCTTCATCTTTCTTTCCGCCTGTCTCTCTGTCTCTTCATCTCTTTCAACCAGAGTGCGCCTCATCATCCATCACAGGAAGACTGGTGTGACCAGTGCGCACACACACAGACTCACACAACACCTTTATCTCCAGTCTTTCAGTGTAATGTAAAACTAGACACAGGAGAGATCCTGAAAAAGTATTTCAGTTTTTTAGTTTTGCTTTGTCTAATTTTGTAATAACAGCATTTCCGTCACATCTTTCTCCTTTTTTTTCCTGACCATATCTTTATTTGGATGCTCATGACTCATTTCTGTCTTTTATTTTCCCAAAGAATATATGTCTCCTTCACACCAAATTTAAAACTAGCACTCAGAAATCATTCAATGCATAAATGAAGAAAACTACTATCAGGGGACAACAGCAGTCTGCAGACAATGAATCAACAAATGTCTCACCTCCCCAGAGGAAGTAAATTACACAAACCAAAATTGAAATTGCAACAGAATTGGCATACAAAATGACTTGAAATAACAAAGAGAAAAAATAAAGGAAGTAGATAAACAAAAGATAGATTTGTGTGTGAATAGGACTTGATGTTCTGCTGTCTTCATCTGTTTATCCATCTCTGTTTCTCAGTGTGATATGATCCTTTTGTTTGTCTCTGTCTTGCTACGCTTCTGTTTATAGGCCTGCTATCTGCGGCGTGTGCTTTTGTGTCTGTGTGTGTGTGTGTGTGTGTGTTTGTGAGCTTGTCTTATCTGGCATCTTATAACAGGTAAACAGGTTTGTATTGGCTGAGCTGCCAATCTGTCACTGCTGAAGATGGGGCTCTTTGAGTGTGTTTGTGTGTATTTTTGAATTTCTGAGAGCAGCGAAGGGGCTAGAAGAAAGAGATCCTCAAATGTTGACAGAGGATATTATGATGAGGGTGCATTTTTGTGTATTTCTGTATAATTATTCATTCTAAATGTGTAAGTCCGCCATGTGTGCTGTGGTGTATCCGGCTGACTCTAAAACACTGTGGCGGCAGACTGCATCCTCTCAACTCTGACATTAGATTATCCCCCAGATGGAGTCAGATTATGGGCTGAAATAGACAATCTAATGAACAGTCAGGAAATGCACTAATATCCCTAAAACCCATCTACAGTCGTCTGCACAGTGACAGGAACTCGATAAACTAAGATCACCAGAAAAAAAATGTTTTGTGTTCAGGATGTTTGAAGGCATATCAACATAAAATTTAATTAGGAACTTTGAGATTCAATTCTCCAAAAAACAATGGGTCCAAGGTCCTTGAAGTGCTTGAATTTTGAGGGGGGAAAAAATCAAGTACTGGACTACCTTGAAAATAGCCCCTTTTTTCAACAAAGTGCTTAAAAAGTCATTGAAATTCAGATGAACCACATAATATCTTTTATTTTGACCAATGTTTTGTTCACGAAGTCAATATGAACAAATTGCACAGAATATGTGTAACGTCATATCACGGAAATAAAGCTTTCTTGGCGTTGTGCACCACTCAGAACTTGCATAGGAATGAAGGAAGCCCCACCTCTAATGCTGTATCCAGGTCTGTTAATACATCCACTGTTTCCTCTCACTTCAGTGGTGCCCTGTTTTAATAGCTCCGCCTTAAACTAAAAGTGAAATTTAAGTTCCGGCTGATGTTTTCTTGCCATTCGTACACTTTTTTTTCACTGAAAAGAGTCATTGATCACATCATTTATTTGTTTAATAAAAAGTTATATTTGAAGTGAAATATTTGCTCTGAGTAAAGTCCTTGAAAAATGAAAAAAAAAAAAACAGTGCTTGAGAAAGTACCTCAATTTCTTTATTTTATAATAAGAATGTTATTTTGGATTGTCTGTGTGAACCCTAATATCCTCTTTTTGCAAGCCAGTTATGTTTTATCCGACAGTTATAATTTAATGGGATACATTACTATCTATTCCAGCACAGACGAAATCTTGCCCTCAGTTCTGCAGTTGAGATGATTCTGATTACTCAATTTTCCCACATATTCATTATATTCATTAAAGTTTCATCTGATCTCATCTAATCTAATGAGTCTTTTGACTGTGTTTTGTCTGAGGTGAATGCAAAATGACATTTTCTTTTCTATTTTTTTAAGTATGGCTCAGCTCAAACAGTGAGATGGCGTTCTGTTTGAATCATATGGGAAAGGGCACGCAGGGTGCCAGGAGCTGAAAGTGGCACTTAAGTTTGCTGAGTGCCGTTTCAGCAGCTGCACACAGAGATGTTCCCTATTCATGAGAGAGTGACCTTAGCACACTGTCACTGCTCTCCTGCACCTGCAATGATTTATTGGTTACAGAACGCTGGGCAGCCGGATGATGCGGCGGCGTTTGTGCGCGAAGCAACACGTGACCTCCACCCCCCTTCAGCCTTTGTCCTGCCCTTCAACGCAGTCAACCAGATCAGGAACAGAAATGCACATACACTGCCAAATAAGTCTATTCTATATCTGTAATTTGGAAGTCTTTATCGTCAAAGACCAGGCATTTATGTCTGGTACTGCTGAAACAATTACTCTGTCATTTATCAAGCTGAAATGCTGAAAACCTTCGCTGACTTAAGCTCTGGGTTTTACTCTGTTGATCGAACAAAACAAGCTGCTTTAAAATGTGACTTTAGCCTCTGGGAACTTGGTTAATAGGCATATGTCAGTTTTTTCATCAGAAAATCTTAAAGACGAAATGATTTGAAACTCGTGAACATATGCACAACAAAAGTTTCTCTGCTTGCTCGGCTTGTCTTTGTTTCATGTTACCTCCCGTTTTCGGTGGGGCTATTTTCAAGTCAAAACACACTTCATCAAAGAGAAGGAGCTTGTGTTTGTGTCAGGAGACAAACAGGAGACAGGAGAGAGAGGGGACCATCACAGACAGAGAAAAGGACACAGAAACAAAGACAGAAAATGAGGAGTAAAAACAGAGCATGCCATCACATACCTTATTGAATGAGAGCACATGAATATGGAGGAGACAAATGACTCAAAAGTTCAGAGTAGCAAATGTTTCACAAATTAACAGCCTACGGAAAACTGAATCAACATCATCTTGTTGGTGGGAATTAGATTTTCCAAGTCAGTGCCATTTTTTTTCTCATAATAACAGCTTTTAAATGCATTTAAAGCACACATATCAACAAATAATGCATTTACACACGTAGAAGCGCACTGTTCATGTAAACAAGCAGTAACATGATTTTATGCACTGCCCAGCGGTGTGTTTGTGTGTGTGTTCAACTGCATGTGTGTGTTTTGAGAGCTAATGATGTGTGGAGCAGTGCTCCGGTGTCTCTCATTCAGCAGCAGATGCTGGCCTATTAGCCGAGATGTGTTTTTGATAAGAATAGAGCATTGTCGCTTGGTGTGTGTTTCATCAGTGTAGGGGAATAACATGTGCAATAAAACTTCGAAATCAGATCTTTACTCAGTCTAACCAGGAGATCCAGAGAAATACTGGAGCCTGTGTAAGAGTAAAATGTTGATTTATGTGGAGCATCGATTTTTTTTCCCCACTGTCGCAGAAGGAGTGTTTTATTCAGGACCCGAGGCTGATAATATCCTGGCTCACTGCCGTCTCTTTTGCCATCTTGCCTGTGGCGTGGATTTATATTCCAGGCTGATTAACCTGTCTATTCTCAGGTCCAGTTGACATATGTTTTTATGACTACACTTTCAAAGTTAAACAGTTAACATTGCTTCACTGCAGTCTCATTAAACTCTTATAAATTGGTGACCCAAAGTTGCTAACAGTTGTATCCCTACACAGTAACCTGCTGAGAAAGATCCCAAAGTGAAAGAAGCTGAAGTGGCTTATTATAGATATACATTATTTTTCATCAGCTTCAAATATCTAACAATAGCTCTTTCCTCCCTCAGCCTTATCTCATCCAGACGATACTACTTTGAGATCCTCCACAAGCAGGATGACAAGGGCTCGGATCACGTGGAGGTTGGGGTAAGTGGACCCATTTAATCGCTCACTTCCTCAACTCTTCCTCTGTGCCTACATCTCTTTTCCCTCCCAGTCATTTCATCCCAGCTGACTCCTAGTACACCAAAATGCTTCCGCCTGTCTTGAGAAAGCTTTCACCTTTGGCAGGAGAATTTGCATTTAGTTTTCACTTGCAGCCTGTGTTTAACACTGTCAGAGAGTGAGAAGTAAGAGGAAGCATGTGAAGTGGAAAGATCTCCTTTTCCCCCCTTTAATGTATAAAACTCATCAAAATTGCATGCAATGAACGCCCTCCTTGTTGTAACGCTGGCTTTTCCCACAAAAGGGTTTAGAGCAACTACTTTTTCCTCTATCTTGTTTCTGTTCCTCCATCTGTCACCACTCTCCTTCTCCATCCTACTCTCCCACTGCGCTCTCTCGTTGGTTTTTCCTCTTTCTGTATTTTGGTCTGTACTTCTCTAACTTTCCCTCCCAGTTCGCTTCGACTCTCTTCTGCACCATTTCTCTCTCAGTAGTGCTGTTCTGCACCTCAGGCAAAGCTCAGAGATGAGTGGGGCTTAATTTCAAGATGAAGTTTCAAACGAGAACCCACACGCCTTGTGTGAGCCTGCGCTTTGAGTGGGAGGGCAGATGAAAAAAAAAGAGAGATAACTGGTGTGTGTGTGTGTGTGTGTGTGTGTGTGTGTGTGTGTGTGTGGAATTAATCTCTAACAAGCCCTGGGTTATCGTCATCATGGTGACCATCATCATCAGCAGAGCAGCAGCGGTACCGCTGGAGTTGCTGTCTTCTTTTACAAAACTTCAGTGTCATTTTTGCACCCCGAAGGTTTATCCCTGGCAAACTCCGTCTTAGTGCCCCTGGCTACTTTCTTCCACCTATATTTCTGTCTTCCTATTAGTTTGTGTTAGTTTCTTTTGGGGCTTTTTTATGCTTAACTGTCCTGTCATATTTTTTTCTCTCTTTTTTTTTTTTGTTCTCCACCATGTCTCCACTAGCCATTCATCACTTCACCACTCCCTAACCTTGGCTACATTTTCCAGCCCTGCTGTACTCTTTTCTCGGTTTCTCATGTGTCTCAAACATTCAGTCTGTTCAGTGTTATTCTGCTCGGAGTGGCTGCTTCTGGGTGCCAGTTTTAAGAGAGGAGTTGACAGGGTGATGTGCAGAGATCCATGCTGAACTGATAGCTCTGTGGTGCCAAGAGGATCACATGTGAACCCGAAGAGATGTAGGCGGAGGACTGTGTGTGAGTGAGTGAGTGAATGTGTGTGTGTGTGTGTGTGTGTGTGTGTGTGTGTGTGTGTAAGTGAGAGAGAGAGAGAGAGAGGAAGAGGCATGTATCTACTTTAAAACCATGCCATGTTGACACTTGGGCCTCCACTCTTATTTGATAATGGTGAATTGGCACATTCAGCTGGAACAACCTATGGCAGTATTTTCACACAGGCTGTGTGAAATGTCACGTTAGTGGCAGGTCTCCCAAGTACTATACTGTTGCTGTGGGACGTTGTGGGATGTTGATGTGGGCGTATTATGAACATTCTGCTGATGATGTGCAAGTGTGACTAATAAATTACAGTCCATGACGGCCACATCCCAATGGCAAACAAATTAAACTTCCATTGGAGTGCCTGTGGATAGGACAAACAGACTTGTTGAGATACGATTCAACAAAAGCAGAGAGATAAACTGTTATTATGTCCTTGTTTTTGGACTGTTGAGTCTTGCTGACTAACGTGGTGTCATTGTGTGGACTGGGCTCCTGGGGCTAGTTGGTATGAACCAGGTAGAAGGCCATATTCAGACCAAATATGCACGCTTGTCGGTCATTTTAGTGAGATGAATAGTTGAACCTGGTTCAACTTCTGCCAGATCGCAATGTAACATCATCTTGCAAATGCAAGCAAACATGTCCCTTGTACTATTACACCAGTCGCTCTCATGTGCACAGTGCAATTCGTATGTTTTTTCTCATTCTCAAAGAGACAAAGGATAAAATGACTGTTTTTGGGCAAATGTGTTAGCTAACAAACTATATACACTATGAGCAGAGAGGGAGCAACATAAGCATTCATTTAGAGTCATGTTTATGACCGGCTGATGGATTCAAGCTCAATATCCACTCTTTTTTTTAGCTCTGATTTAGTTTCCATCGATTCCTGAAAAAATATTTCACCAGATGGTCACTAACTTTTTCTGCCCATTGTTTGGTGGCCAGGTAACATACAGTGGGCTCATCAGAGTTTTTCCCACTAAAATGGCTTCTTTCTATAAGGCAAATTAGGCTTGATAACAGTGGGGAAAGCGAGCCTAAACGTTCAAGTAGCAGGCCATCAAACCAAAACAATGATCTGACAGATGATAATGCGCTCCATAGAGCCAAGGAGAACTCAGTGGAGCTTGCGTCCCATATAGGCTGAGTCCTTAGCAGCTTTCCAGGTTCAAAATTGACTGCTGTTTTTTTTGTTTTTACAGGTTTTTGGTCAGATGCTTGAAATGAGGTCTGCGGTTAAGACAAGCTTAAGAGACTTTCATGTTTTGCCCTACAATATAAAATATGTCAGTAAACAACCTGTTCTTGAACTCTGAAGCTTTTATGTGTCTTAAAAAGGCGATTGCTAACAAGCGGCTAAATGAACTACAGAACATCATCACACCGAACACAGCTTTTCAGCCCCGGTATGGTGATGAGGTTAAGTCATGTGACTGTGGTATAGTTTGTTTATAGCCTACGTTAACTTTTTACCACTGGCAGGTGCATTTAGGCTTCAAAAATCATGATGTTAATTTGTGAAGATTAGTTTGCTGAACAAAACATGTAGTTCGTAAACTACGAGGGACCTTTAGCGATGCTAACGTTCGCGTCAGCCTACATAACAACGTCATCCCTGGAGCGCTCTATTCTCTGTGCGTTTGTCACTACAAGTGACCCCTATCACATTGCATGTTGTCTTTTTTTACACTGTCAATAGGAAAATGATGATTAGAGCGACTTTAAAATGGATTAAAAGAAATTGGATGCAACATTTAAACCTGACTTCCTGGATCATGTTTAATCCTCTCGTTGGTTCCTGTAGCAGCATACCCACAAAAATACAGACCCTTGTAAAGCTGTCCACAACCTGACCAAGTGGACAGTGGAAGTGTTCACATGGGAAATTGTCCATTTAAAAATTGAGAAAAATTTATAAAAGCTCTACTTTATGCAGATAGTCTTTTGCACTCGCACACTAAATTTTTTGGTCTCTTAATCAGAGCTCATTGGCTTGTTTTACAGAAAAAGACATAATGGACACAGATGTCAAAAAGAGAGAGGAGCTGGAATAAGGCGGAGGAAAGAAATGGGGCAAGAGTGTGGGGAGGGGTTTACACTGGAGGCCTTTATATGATGTACTTTGTTTCCTCTACCTTGTGATATTTCTCATTCAAATCATCCAGGAAAGTGTTCATGTGATTATGTCTACTGGTGAATCAAGGTCGTGTGGAAATCCATCTCTCTCTGTTTCTCTGCCTCTCCCCCTCAGCCAACTACTCATGAGGCCATCAAAGTGGGTTTGCACTAGTAAAAACAATTTAATGAAGCGTATAAAAGTCATGCAGCAAATCAAGATAGCGAGCGGGAATGTGCGCACTTGTGTATGCTGCGCTGTCTTTGTAAGGCCCCTGTGTGTGATTTAAAAGCAGAATACATTTCACACCTTGACAAAAATAGCAGATTTACCGTGACCGGCCCACAACAGCATAAGCCCAGGGCTCACATAAATCTGCACAAGCCCAGGCACTCATTTGTTAAAGAGCAGATAGCGTGGATTCGTAGCTCTTTCTTCTGTGTTCTGTGCCAAGCTGTGATTGCATGGTCAAAGGTGGGCTGCTCCTCTGGGAGAGTATTTGTTTAGCAGCGCTTGTTATAAAGAAACAAGAGGGTGTAAATATCAGATAGTACACAAGCGCGGTCTGAGAGTTACCTTTTGGCGAGAAAATAAGAAAAAGAAGCCTTGTTCTCTGTGTTGGCCCCTTTCTTTCCTGTCGTGTGAAGGAATTAGGGAGAATGGCTGCAGGTAGGCGGAACAGAAACAGCATTAGAGACAGGAAGAGACAGGTTCGGGATACACTGCGCCTTTCCAAAGGGGATGGAAACAACTGAATTTGTACGTATGAACAGCAGAACGGTGAAGGAGGGGGTTGTTGAGTTGTTAGGGTGAGTAGGCAAACTGCTAAACCTGCACTCTGGGTGAACCTTTCCACTACTACAGTTCGCTTTACCTCAGTGTTTCTCTTCAATTAACTTCATATAAACTCTCTTTAGAGTGATGACTTTTATTTTAAATGGATTACATGAGACGAAAGAAGCCTAAGTGAGTTTCTTAAATGTCATCTGGATCTCTGTCAGTGACACACGGGACCTTTCCACTGGCCTAATGGAAAACTTGCTTAGCCATGTGACAGAATGAAGGAAAGTGTAGGCCATTAAACGGTGTGATTGAGGGGAGGAGGGAGAAGAGAAGAAAGTCACGCCTTAATTAGTAATGGCAACTTTATGGAGAGGCATGGGTGTTGGATTTAAATGCAGGATTTTAATGGCCCCGTTTTATCACTCCTGCCAGACCAAGTCTCAAACTGCCGACCAATTAAAACACACACTCATGTATGTGTACACCCGGCCTCTCACACACACACACACACATCTACCCCAACCCCCACCCCCACAGACTCATGGGTGTATTCACTCAACCATACACACATGCACACACAGGCCTCACACACAACATCTGCCTCATGCTTTCCCTCCCCTGTATAAATCAGCTGTGGCCCATGCGACCTGGAGCCAGATGCTAAAGTATATTCTGTGTGTCGTTTTACCCCCCAAATAATTCTGCTTTCTCTCACTTTCTTTACCACTTCAACACCTTTTGGTGTCCACTGTAGTTCACTAGTTCTCAGACATATGGAGTTGAACTTTTTGCCTCAGTTCACTTTGTTTTGTTTTTTTTTCACTGCTTTCCTCTTCAACTCTTCTCATGTTTTTCCCCACTTTTAGCTTTATCTTTTGGTCATTTTTATTTCATTTGATTTGCTCTTTATCAATACTATTACCTCATGTGATTTGTAGTATTTACAGATGTCGTTTGTGACCTTTAATCCCGTTCAAATCTGCTGTGTCTGTGTTTTGTCAAGCAAATTACCTACCACATGTCGCCAAAGACAGAAGTTGTGTAATAATATCAGTCTCTTATGAATCAACTTCTGTGATTTGGGGTTGTATTTATGTTATTTGCTTTCTCTGTGCCTCTGTAGTTGTTTCTCTCTAAGTAGCAATGATGTGTGGAAGATGAAGAAACCTCCGCGGACACCGACTCGGTTGCATAATAATCAATTTATTGCAGCAAAGTTCAGCATCCACCAGGCCCCATGGTCTGCCTGGGAGAGGATTCAGGACCAATGCGAATCTCTCCCTTTCAGCTCATGCAAGTCTCTTATATACGTACAGGCATCAATACATTTGTCCGTAAAGCAACTCTTCATCTGCTGTGATCAATCACAAAACCCCACAATTATCTCCTTATTTGGAAGGAGCCTTATTCCATGTTACTTCTAGCCTGGCGCCAGTATTCTACACACTTGTCTTCCAGGCCTAAACATCCCTAGACCACTAACTTCGAGGCCTCCTTGCCTGACCAAATTAGGAACTTTAAGAAACTGAGCATAATACACCACACCTCTTTTCTGCCTCTTTAATTCTCGAGAATTACAGAGGCTGCATTGGAAATTATAAAAGTTTGGCATTTTGGGTGCACGAGGCTTATCTCGCGTCACAGCATGGAGACCCGTTCCAAGAAAAAGCGTGCTCAAATCTATCAGAGAAGCGCAGTCTCAAAAGATGAGATAGATTGCATGTGACAATGTGTGGCAGAATTTTGTTCTGTTTGTTTAACTCACATTTAAAGAAAAAAAAGCATCTTAACACGCTGCATCACCACAAGTGGTGCTGTGTAGTCAAATGTGTCGAATGAAACAGAATTTGTCCCCAGATAATACCAGTCGTGTGCAAAGAGGGCTTGAGATTAAGATAACACAATTTTATTTGTGTATTTCTATTTTTACTACACGTGGTATTCACCTTCTGCCTCATTGCTTAGGCCACCATTTGGCTATGTCAGTTGTTTTGTGCAAGATGGCATTTACATTTGCTCTTGTCTTTTAGCACACGTATTCCAAGAGGTCATGTATATGAGAGTATGGAAAAACCAGGAACACCAGCATTAACCTTTACTCTACTGACAATCATCCTGTAAAAGTACGGGATGCTTTAACAGCCATGATCTTAGTCCTATCCCCTAGAGGCATCATCAGTACCACTCAATACAACTGTAATGATTTCAGGGTCATCAACCAGGCTCTCCCTTTTTATGAGGATGAAAAGTGCAAGACACTGGCATAAAGTCTCAATGGGAATTGCTTCTCACAATCCAGAAGATCTCATCATAATTTTAAGATTTTTGTCATTCGTGTTATTCATTCGTAAGGTCGCTGTGCAAACACTACAAAGATTTAAACATTTGAAACCTGGAGCGACATCACTTTTCTTGTGCTGCTTTCAGATGCCTTTCACAAGTATTTAAACCTTTAAACTTTGAGTAAAATGGTATGATTTCTTTAAAAAACATGGCAAAAATGTACTGAGCAACTGTTTTATTAATTACAAGAAATTAGTAGATTTACAATTTTTTTAATAGCTAGGGAAATAAGAAAAAGCTACAGAAAAACTGCATTTATAATGATCATAATTACATAAAGAGAAAACATTTTACTAAATTATTTGATTTTTAAGCACTTTTCCAGGTCATTTCTTTGTTACTGTTGTTATTTTGTTGTAACTAATTTTTAAGTAATTCTACTACTAATTTCTGGCTAATTTTCGGGGTCATTTCTTCTTCCATTGCATATTGCTTTCTTGCCATGTTTTGAAAGAAATCAAACCAGTTTGCTCAGGTTTTAAAGGGTTAAAGCTGTAAACAGAGGTAATGGTCTGATATTTCTTCCTGTCTTTCATACCAATGTTTTATTGTGTCATCATGCAGATTTGAGTAGACACTTGCCAAAGACCAGCGTGACCACACATTACATACAATTTTAACATTAAAAAGGAGGCCATGTCCCATCACCTGCACTCACAGTGTCCTTATTTTCACATGCTTACATTATCTTTTATCCTTTCTAACCAAGTATCTGTCTGTGCCACTGAATTTTGCAAAGACACAGCTTGTTATCGATGGGGAAAATATAATATTTGGGGCTAATAATTGTTGCTTAATTAAATGTGGAAATTGTGACTTAATTAAATTTTAATCGCCTTGAGCATGCAGTTTAACAGTATGTCGTATTTCTGGTGAGAAATGACACTACATATTTTCCCTGTTTGGTAGCTCCAGAGTACAGCTTTCTTATTTGTTGCACTTTTTGATTCATTCAGTTTGCATTCAAGCAATTTAGGACATGTAGGCACACTGGTGTTCATATTCAGGTCATGTTGAATGTGTCAGATTACATTCTGCTGATGTTTTTTTAATGTTCCACTGGCTGCATTCGTGTTGTCATATCAAAGCAGTATTTACATGTTCAGTCAGGTTTGTGCTGTTGCGCTCAATTAGTTCAAAACATCAACATTTTAGTAGGTAGTAGGTAGTTCTTCCTGTTTTATCTCATTTCTTGTAAGCATTATGTTGACCAAAGTACCTGCATGCCCTTGTCATAAGTTCTCATCATGTGGCTGCAGAGAAAACACATAGGATTTTAAATGGCGCGCTGGGACATTCTTCATGTCATGTGAGATTGACCTGATTTGAATCTAGTGAGAGTGTTAGTGTGACTTACCGGTTCCCCCCCAGAGCACGCAGGGCATCGCTGTAAACGCACAGACTCTGACGTGCCAGTAATTGCTATGGATATTGGGCTCATTTGTCTTTCTGAAATGTCTGGTCTGAGAGACTTTGGCTAATGTATAATTCAACATAGAAAATCAAACACCCCGTCACTGTATCCACCTCCTCATCTCTCTGTGAATTCTGTTCCTCCGTCCCCAGGCAAGACATGGTATGACATGAAAAACAAGCCACTGTTTTCATATCAGTGTGACAACGAATGGAGAGTGGCATTTATCCTCTAGCATATGAGTGTTTAGCCCTGTTTAGTTGTCAATTGAAATAAGAGCATAATCAGTCAGAAGCTTTATGTTCTTGTGTCAATGCTGTAGTTTTTGGTTAGCTTTTTTTCTTTCGGTTAGGTGCTCTTCTTTGCTGTCAGCATCCTTGTCAACTTTCATTGTATGACAGTTCTACAGCAGTATCAGCGGAGCATCTAAAAGACCCACAGTCGTTTGTGTCTTCTGTGCTCTGTTGGGGAGGTGTCTGTTGAGAGCCTGTCAGGAGTCTCTCCTTGATGCTCTGCTGCCAGGCGCCTGTCACTGGGCAGCACCATAGCTCCGCGCTACCGACTTTCCATTACTGCCAAAGTTAAAATTCACTCTCAGTCTTTCTACCTACCAAAGCTGTCATAACTTTTCTTGAATCCCATCAGTGAATGGAACTTTTTCTTGTCATTATGTGTCATCTCACACATTGTGTCTCTGTTCTTGAAAACAAATGTATTATTACTTAAAGTAGGAGTGTGGGATTTTTATATATAAATGAACGTCTGTTACATTCAAGCCCTTGCCAAATGAGTTCATTCAATGCTGATTAAGCCTTTTGCCGCCAGGGAAAGTTCTCTGTTTTTTGCAGTATACTGGAGTTGTAGTGTCTGTGACGACTTTACTGCGCTGGTGCATCGAAAGTGATTTGTTTTATGTCAACCAGCCAGAGCTCAAGGGTGCAGGAAGGCAAGGGGAGACCAGGTTGATGTAGCAGCAGGAGCATGGCTGAAGCAATAACAGAATATCCCGAGAAGCATCCAAGAAAAGTTTCTGGAGTGGATGCTCCAGATACAAAAAAACAGTGGTCACTCAGAGGAGAGACTGAAGTCCAAAAAGGTTAAAGCGAGAGCAGCTGGTGGCGTACTTCACAAGCTTGCATCGATATTGTTTGTGTAATTACTCTCACTGCCAGAGGGGGTAGATAAAAGTTGCATGCGTTTTTGCACATGTTAAATCCATATAGTTTTTCTGTAAGGGTGGTTACCTTAAGAACATGACACGTTTCCAGGAAACCAATGTAAATCCCTAATGTGTGTTTTTACTGACAGTTTTTGTAGATATATGACATTATGAGCTTTAGAGTTGCTGGTCGGCAAATTTTGCTACCACTGAACAGAACCAGACAAGCTGTTTCCTCCTGTTTCTAGTCTTTATGCAAAGCTAAACTAACTGGCTACTGGAGGTAGCCTCATATTTATTGTACATACCTGAGAATGGTTTCAATCTTTCTCATCCACCTCTCATCATACATGTAAATACTGTTAGAAAGGAGACAGCTACTGTTTGCTGATCACACACATTGTTACTGCATTAAGTATGTTGCTACATATCAGGACTAGAATACAATAAAAGATGCCACCTACTTACTAAACGTATCCAAAGGAGGCAAAGACACAAACACTCAAAGGTTATTATTGTGTGCTCTCATTAGCTTGTTAGCTGTCACTTTGCCTTTTTTGCACGTCGACTACAGGACATAATTCTTGGCTTGTTAGCAACATGTCATTGTCAATGAAGTCACCGTTTCTCCGGCCGAACAGTTGTCTGGCAACAGAAACACAAAGACAGGTCAACTAGAGTGCCTGTGCTGTGTTCTACTTTTCATTTAAACTAAAAATGAGTGATCACAGACCAAATGGTGGATGACGGGAAGTTTATAAGACTTATTAACTGTTCTGGCAATAGAGAGAGCTGTGTCTCATTCACTCACCTCAGTAACAAACAACCTCCACTCTATTTGTGTCCTTTAAATGTTTTGCACTTTGGCTGAGAGACAGTTGACTCAGTATTTAGTGGACTTAATGTGAACTTCTTAACGTCTGTGTCCACAGTGATCAATCGCACGATGTGTTTTAGGGGGATTATGACAATACATTTTGTCAAAAATGAGCCAAATGTGTCAAAGTCTGCAAAGCTTTTAGCTCAAAGCCCCAAATCCTTTTCAGGATTGTCTGAGATTTTTATCTCATTGATACTTTGGGGTACGCTGGAGTCCACTGGCAGCAGTCTTTTTCTCTCACTGTCTTATGTATTGTCTTTCTTCTCTCTCTGTCCACTCTCCACGACTAAACTATAACTCTGGGAACAAAAAAAGCTTTCCTGAAGCAATATTTACCTCTTTTATCTCTTATCTAGCCTTGGCCCACTTCTACAGATCCTCACCATAGACTTTATGTCTGTCTGCAACTTTTATCATAGATCATGTTACATACAGTATATGTTGAAAGAACAAGGCCATTTTTTGTATTGAAAAGACCAAAATTGCATGATTCTGTCTCTCATTACTTTGTACTTTGTGTCTGTGTTTCTTAACCCTAACCTCATTGAGTCCAACTAAAGATACGCATTTTTAAGTTTTGGCCACAAACATATAGTTGTATGTTTAATGAGGGCTAAGTAATTCCCAAAAAACAACTGGGCACTGTAGTTTTTGGCAACTTTTACTCAAACACTGCATTTGTTGGCGACTATTTTTTGCCTTTGATTGATACACATTTAGTGTGTTAGTAAGCTATTTAGAGATGCAGGATTCTGTATGTGGAAGTGACTCAAAATAAAGGTTGATGCTAGAATGAATGGATTGAAGAGACAACATAAAGACAGGAAGTTTATGATGCTTTAATTGGTTGTTTTGCCATGAAGCAACTGATGACGTAACATGTTCGCACAGGAAATGAAAGAGTGTTATATTTTGACAACCACAACGATTTTTCTGCCATAATCCCATCTCAGCAGCATGCGTTAAGTCCAAAAGTCCACATCCACGGGTATGTGGAAACTAAAGGAAAGCCGACAGAGGGCCCTCAGGCATGGGCACGGACCTGTCTGACCTCCCGCTGGTTGTCTGGCAGAGGAGCAGAGAACAGACTGGGTCAGTGGGGCTTGCTGGAGGCTGCTTAGGGGCTGCTGGATAAAGCCAGACGGCTGAGAGTCAAGCCAGGCCCCGCAGAGCATCCTGGAGGCCTATCAGGAGCTGGAGAAGCAGTCATTGCGGGGGAGAGAGAGCCAGGGCCTGCAGAGCATGTTGGAGAACCAGAGGTTGGAGGTCTGCGGCTGTCCTCCGATTTCCAAACACCTCTAGGTGTGGAGCTTCCAACATGCTCTGTGGTCTCCTCTCACCCACTATGACTGCTCATTGAGCCTCGGTAAAGCCTCCAGTTTTACAAACAAAACATTTATGAAGAGTTTATAAAATATGATGTTTTGTTATGAATTTAAGTAACTGAGCTGTGGCGTTCTTTCCATACCCTATGACTTCCCCTCCAGCCCTGTCTGGCTCTGTCCCACAGCCCCTATGAAGCCTCCAAGCTCCACTGACCCAGGCTGTGCATTGCTCCTCTGCCAGAGAACCAGAGGGAGGGCAGGGGGGCGGCAGGGTCTGTGTCTACAGCCGTGGGCCATCTGTTGGCTTTTCTTCAGTGTCCACATACTCCTAGATGTTGAGCTGTGAACTTTGTCCACTTTGCGTTTTTCCTGAGAATTTTGTGCCCCTGTTCTTCAAATGTTTGTTTGCTGTGATTAGACAAACAACTTTTTGCGCTCTAGTCGATCACAGCGCAGTAGGGTGGGACTTGTCTCTGTGGACCATCCATTTTAGCACCAGCCCAAAATAAACTACAGTGGACTTCTTTATTGTATGAAGGAAAATATCATCCACTGCAAACTTGTTGCTCAATACTGTGGCTTTAATAATTTTTGGACAATAATGGAGCTGGATAAATTATTTGTTTCATTTTGGTCTTTTAATTGGATTTCTTTACAATAAAAAATAAATCAATACATTCCCTGTCACATCCTTCTGTCTTTCAAAGTTCCCAACTTTCGGAGAGTTGGTCATGTGGTAATTGCAGTGCCCTCAATTGCTATTCCACTATGTCCCACCCTCAAACAATCGTAACTGTAGAGAAGAATGCTCTTCTGAATGACCATGCAAGCTCATCCAACCTACCTTTTAAAATTAAAGGTTAAATGAATAAATAACATCAGTGTAGTCTGAGTCTCTTCCTGCTTTTTTTCCCTCGGGCAGGTGTCGTCAGGCTTGTTAACATTTCTCTTGTCCTGCTGTCCTCTCTGCCACAGACTTCTGTTAACCACTCAACCAATTTAGGCCTAAAGCCAGGTGTGCGTGAGTGAGACAGAGACAGAGAGAGACAACAGATAGAAAGCACGCAGTGAACCTCTGTGTCCTCTCCTGAACAAATGACCATGGACAACAGCTAGACACTCGTTGTCCAGTTGAAGCTGTCAGTTTTGATTCACCGTAGCTCCATTCATTCCCTAGAAATTTCAGGACTGTGAGAACACTAAATGGAAGTGTTTACTTTACGTTAATCTTATTGCACCTGAAATCTGAATTGATTTTTGCATAAACTGGGAAAGGTCAGATGGTTATGTGTCACACCAATAAAACAACTTCATATCCATAGCGCCTTAGGCTTTGGAGCAGCAGATTGAATTGAAGGAAACAAACACAACAGCAGCCAGCTCTCTCTGAAGCAATAAACTCTTAATCATTGAGGAATAAAAAATAACCTGTGCCTGATGGAACCAGAGGCGTGTGTGTGTGTGTGTGTGTGTGTGTGTGTGCGCGCGCACGTGCATGTGTCTGTGTGTCTGTGTAAGCTGGAATGAGTACTGTATGTGTGTAACTCCAGCAGGCATCGAACCACAGACTGAGTTGGAGCAACACCCACTTTTGGCCAGCTGAATGAAAACAAAATCAAACCCTCATATGTCACTGGGTGGCCCAGGAATGATGAAACGTGATGAAACAACACTGCTGGATGCCTGCTGCCATTTTGCTCCGTGATTGGTACTTTTTATTATTTCCCCTTGGATATTGATTTTCTCTCCTCTCTGTTGAACTTGTGGGGCCAGCGAGCAGGACTCTGCTTCTTCCTGCTGCTCCCTGTCAACACTATTTCACAGAGGACGCACCCGTACACAGCTACATTCGCACACACTCAAAGACAAAATTCTGTGTGGCCGTGTACATATGGTGCAAATGCCCTAGTGCCTGCCAGGCCAAAAAACCTTCCTTGAAGGAATTAATCAGAGAATCTATGGGGCCTGACAATGACCAGAACTTCCCGCAAAGCTTTGAAAAATAGGTCACATAGGTGCACATGCAGCATTTTAAGGGTTTATATGTTGTGCTTGAAAGGCTGATGTGACAGCAGCAGAGTGTTGGACCCTCCCCCTACATGTATACATGCAACTAATACACCGCGAACTATGAGTCACAACGTCAGCTACCATTAATCCTCATTTAATATTTAACAAAAAACATGTTTCTTTTTGAGTCACTTTTTATGCTTAGCACAGAGCCATGTCCTGTCTTTGCAGCAGTACACTAACCAGACACAGCCAATCGTGCCAAAAAAAAAATAAATCTTGAGTAGAAGACCATGACATGTGATCAAAACTCTGGAAAAATATGGCTTTTTGGGGTTTTTTGTATGTCCATGCATATGTACATACATCCCATTCTCGAAAACACAATAGCTCATGAAAGCATTTAGGGAACCTCTTCAAATTTGGCACAAACGTCCACATGGACTTAACAATGAACTGATTACATTGTAGTGGTTAAAGGTCACTGTGACCTCAAAAAACATGTTTTGGCCAAAACTCAAGAATTCATACGGACATTACGACAAAATTTCATACAAATGTCCAATAAGATAAAATGATCAAGTGATGACATTTTATAACCAAAAGGTCAAAGGTCAATTTCACTGTGACATCATAGCATTTTGCAAAACCACTTTTCTGGCCATTACATCAGAACAGAAGTACAGACATTTGATCAGATACTGAATTGGTGACACTAATCTTGGGTGTCCATGTTAAAACTGTGCTGATTGTATGGAACCTGTCACTCATATTTTAGAATATGTAGCTTCTTTGCAGCGACATCCATACTTGAAGCATTATCAGCTGCCATGGCAACATATGAGTCTGGACAGACATGGATGTAAACTGAAACTTCACTGGTTTGCAAAGGCATACAACTGCAAGGTCGTCTCTTTAATTTTGTCAAACCACTGCTTCCAAGTTGAAAAATGAACCATGTTGTTTTTCAAATTAAAGTTACATTTGTGATGGTTCAACACTGTGACTCACAGTTCCAACTCATATTTGGTCCCCACTATTTGTGTCCTTCCATGAGTGCCGTGACAGCCGTCTGCTTCGACCTTGAGGACAATCACCCTGAAATAATGACACGATGCTGAAGCCTTTTGTGGCCCTGCTGAGGTGCTCCCTGCTGCTGCTCAGCATGATGTCACACTGCGACCTTGTTTGTTGTTCTTTTATATGTGCACTTGTTTTGGGATATGTGTGCCTCTGTGTTCATGTGTCAGCGCTGGGTGTGAAGGAGGAGCATGACATGTAAATATTGTGCAAAACAAATGCTGGATTGGGCTTTTTATGTGTCAGATATTGGTGCTACAAGAATCAAAAACAGTAAATGTGTGTATGTTTGTTTTGCATACACATGTGGAGGCATTTGCATGAGCCTAAGGAGGGTGTTTATATTTGTATTCTCAACCCGCAGGTTGGAAAATGACCTGTCTCCTGTGATTATATCCCGAGTAACCAGAAGTGACGTGGTAATTGTGAAATCTATTTAAAAGAATTGTAGCCTCTCTCTCTTTATTCCTCTCTCCATTCTTCTCTCTGTTTTCAGGTCATTACTAGATCTTCCTCTTCACACCTACTTGTCACCGCCTTGTTCCTATGGCTCATTTCTCGCTCTGCTCACGGTCGACTTTCGCAGTTTTCTTGTTCTATGCTCATTCCTTCCTCGCCCCTCACGGCCTTACGTTTATGTTCTCTGTCCATGTGCCACACTTTTCTTTTTTCGCCTTTATCCTCTCTCTCCTCTGCCTAAGTGTGTTTATACAAAAACCCAGCATCAGATCGATCCTGTGATGTTGCGAAGATCAATAACACTGAGAGTGTCACAGCTTAGCCTGCAAACAGTGACGGACGGCTTCTGCTCACCTTATACTTTCCACATGTTGACATTTAGTTTTCTCCTCTCACTCAATCCTCTTTTCTCTCCATCTTTGCTTTCACACACAGTGGCGTCCCTTCCTCCCTGGTCTGAAATATGAAGTGATAGACTCTGCCTACATCTCCCTATACACTGGTAAGAGCTGCTCTGCCCTGCTGATACATTGCATGGAAACATTTTCTATCACTTTGTCTTGGAAATAAAATAATAACAATGGACTTAAAAGTTTTCTGCTTATGGCTAAGAAAAACAGGGGATTCTATAATGATAGAAAAAAAATGCTTTCTCTTTTCTATTTCTGGTTCTTTTGTCTCCCTGAAAGCTTGCCAGATAGAAACAGGAAATAACAACAACTTCATTAGTCTAGTCTGGTATCGATCAGTAGCTTAATGTCACAGAATCAGCCTTTTCTGAACCAAGATGTGCTTCTCTCTTGTCTCTCAAAGAACCCACATTTATTGTCTCAGTCTCGATGAAGGCTTGAAATCAATATTTTCCTTTATCTTGTATCTAGTTTCTTCTCATAGACTAGCTGCACACTGCGAGCACGTCTTCTCTATGTGAGGCCAAAGAGAACATACCGAAGCTAATAGATGCTCTATTTTTCCTCCGTGGGTGTCATTCGTAGCAGAGATGAGAGCACTAGCTCCTGAGTAGATGTCTAACCTCTGTAGCTCCAAGAATAGCAGCGTGTTGCAGGGATTCAGTATCGTTAACAAGGGAAAATGCCAGCTGCACAGAGAAGATGTCATTTTAGGCAAAGTTTTAGGTTGCTAGGGATGTATGTCGTCTTGTTGATGACCGGCAGGGAAGAACGAGGCCTTGTACTGTATATGATGTCACCTGCTGGATTTGTGCATCTCCTCATCTGTCTTCCTCCCACCCATCCATTCCTACTCCTCCCTTTATGTCATGCTCTCCATCCCACTGGGTTTCTCTATTTTCTTACTGTGGATAGTGTTTGACATTCATTCCCGTTTAACAGAAACATTTGTAAGCTTTCCCTGTGATACTTGTCCTCTGTGTTTTTCAGTTTAATTAGGTCTCTGATTGGCTTTCAATTAGCATCACTGTGTGTTAAGCAGTTGTAGCACTTAATAAGAGGGTATCGTTTTTTAGTTCATGCCCAAACTATGAGCCTCATTCTCAACACTTCAACAACTTAATGGATGTAGCAACCATGACGTGACCAATTGGTTTTTAAGCCTTGAGTCTGGTATTTCTGTGTGATCATCTTGGTTTTCTGAGGTTGGAGCTGTGGAGAAGCGAGGAATGGATCTGACTCAGAAGCCCTTTTTACACAGAGATCACGCTGAAGGGCCGCTACGAAGTCCCTTCTTTGTGCTTTATTTGCATTTTTACACAGAACCAAATAATGGTGGCATCATGCCATTGTAATCTCTGATTTTAGACAGCATGCCAGCATTGCAGAATTAGAATCAGTGCGACTGGCTCAACGTGTAACACAACAGCGTCGGCCTATAGTATGACATTTAACATACACGTCGACACTGCTTTATAAACAATAATGAAGGCAAAACATGGAAATAACAATCATTTACCATCCCTGTATAGGGCAGCTGATCTCCTCCTTTGTTGAGTTAGCTGCTAACTGCCATCAGCTACTTTTTAAATCCTCTGACTGTGGGTTGCGCACTTAATATATCATCAAAACGTCACACCCATGCTGCTCATGATCACATCCTGCCGGCTGTCCCGTTTTTACAGACATTGTTTTGGCACTTTTAATACCTTTGACACTGGCTTAAAGACATGAGAACTCTGTCCCCCCAACCCCCATTCGGCAATTGTACCTTTTACACAGCACGGCAAGGTGGATTAACAGCGTAGAATTCCCACCTGTGTAAGTCAGGCAGTGTAAAAGAGGCTATAGTCTGTAGTGACACCTCACAGATGGCCCGCCACTCAAGCATCCTTAAATATGCGTTACTTTAACACTAAATAAAATGTAAATGGGTCAGTTAAATAAAAATTCACCCTCTCTACATTTGTCACAAATGTTGGAATTAGCTGTAGAGGCTAAAACCACTTTGTGTACCAAGCTGTAAACATGTTTATTTCTACTATTAGTTTGGCATTTCAACATGGGTGTCTTTGCGGATTGCCTTTTTTTTGGCATTTGAGCTTGCTGCTTAATTTCGACATGAGAGAGCCCAAAAAGTGACCCTGAACTAGCTTTTTCAGCTCATGTCCCAAAACCAGGAATAATTGTGCCAGACTGATTTTTTGACTATCCGTGTAGCAGTAAGCACTTTATTTTATTTTGCATACTATTCAGTGATTATAGAAAATATCCAGAATGAAGTATCTCATCTTGATGGTTTTCTCACCATCCATCTTCGTAATAAAAAAAAATCCTGCAGACCCAAACTGTGTGTTATTGAATTTTTACAAATTAATTTACCATTTATGTCTGCATAATTGTGTATGGTACATAACATTTTAGTTTGCAAGGCAGTTCAGTACAATTCGAAAATAATTTCTCATGGGTTCAAGCCAAGCCAAGTCTTTAATGGTGTGATCATACTTTTTCGCTTCAGAATCAGTGAAAATACCCATAAAAGTGCAATCCAGATGGTAGCTTTTAATTAATTAACCCCATCGCACATCCATGCACATTTACTACAGAGACCAAGATATTCAAATAAGCACAAAACTATAAATGATTGCCATATTTGTGTTGTATTACCATGTGAATGAGGTCTTAATGTCTGTGTCATACAGAAAAAATGCAGATTTTTTTTCAGTCACAACGAAACTACATCTGTGCAACATTATAGAAATTAATCAAGAGAAAGAGGAGATGAGTTCAGTTGTTTCCCTCATTTGTTTGCTTGTTTTGGGGATGTCTGTGACATAGATAATTAGTCAGTCTTGGCAAGGCTTGTGTGCAGTGTAAACCAGGTATGTGATCAACAGATGTCTTATTGTTAGAAGAAAGGAAGTCTAAAAAGAGGCTTTCTCTGTGTGGCTCGAGACACACAGTGAATGTGCACACTCCACCCTCTGGAGGATAAAAATGATGCTGACCACCCTGTTAATTATAAAGCATTTCTCCCATCAGGCCTTGCTTCTGACATACCATTAATCACAGATGCTCTCTCCTCCTCCCCTCCTATCGATTGGTATAATTATGACTCTGCTCTGCTCTGTATTTGTTTTCTTCCAACTTGTTTCTGATCTCACACTTCAGCTTTTGTTTCGTCTCTCCTCCTCGTCCTCGTCTTCCTTTTTTTTCCATCTTCCCTGCTGCACTTTTTGTCTTATCTGTCATCATTCTCCAGTTTTTCATGATAAGTTAAGATTTATGATTGCAGCACAAAAAACGTGCATGATATTTTCCTGCCAATGGCTCACATCAAATTTGTCTGTCGTTGATCTAATCACAATAAAATAATAACCCCTCTCCTTTTTCTGCATCATCTCTGCATCTCCCCGTCTCTGTATTTTTTCAGATGAGTCCAATCTGAAGATGAACAGCGTGGACCACATCCCCCAGACCTTGGCCAGTCACATCCATCTCCCAGAGGAGGCTCAGCCCCAGGGTCTGGAAGGCGGCAGCATCATACGGCATGGAGCGGATATGTTAAAGCCAGACCCCAGGGACACCTTCTACAGCAGTAAATCTGCCAGTCATCGTTTTAGGCTGTCCTCATCCTGATTTTCTTGCCTGTCATTTTTTTCTAACTGACTGATGATGATAGTCTGAATGCAGCTAAATTGACAGCCAGAAAAACTTTGAGCCAGTCAGTCATTTCTTCTGCCTGGCTATGTTCCATTTTTTGTGTTTTCCTCCTTGTTTTGTTATCTTCCATCTTCAGCTCTTCAGTTTGCTGAACCCAGTATTCCATATATATATATATATATTTATATTTGTTTGTGCCTGATCTTTAATATTTACCTCCCCTTCTCTCTTTCTCCTCTCTCCTCAGCTCCTATGATTGACCCCTCCCGACTGGAAAACGTTCTTCCGGCTTGTCTCTACTCTCCAACCTATGTAGTCAAAGACTTTCCCATCGCCAGATACCAGGGCCTGCAATTTGTAAGTCGTCTTTTTATCACACTACCTATAGATCACAAAAAAACCTGCCACCCAGGACCCGCGGGGCCATCAGAATTGCAACCAGTTATAGCAGTAGCCAGTTAAAGGAGCGGCGTGCAGGATTTACTGGTAAAGGGTTGTAGATTGCAATCAGCTGAAACTTCTGCCATGTGCCAAGAATGAACTCCTGGTTTGGATTATTTTAATGTTGACTGTGCAGGAGGTTTGTCCTGGGAGCTGAATTATCCTCCTCATTCTTTCCAAAACAGACATGGTAATTTAAATCGCTAAAAACACAGAATAAAGCAGTTCCATGTTATAAATCTGTGTTGTTCCAATGACGTTTGTCTTGTTGCAGAAAGGCTGCTAGCCCAGCAACTGCCAATGTGTGCTCACATTTTTCCTTTGATAACTTAAGAGCCGGACGTTGAGGAGATTTTTACAGGAAGCAGCATTGTCCACAGAGGTCTCTTCCTCTCCATCACAAATGTACAAGTTGAATAAAACTGGTAGATGTACTGAATAAAGCAGTTTGATGTTACAAATCTGTGTTTTTCCAGCTTTGTTTGGCTCGTCATGAAGTGGCTGCTGATTACGTTGTCCAATGCGAAAACATGAATGGCCTTATCTAGAGCCAGTGTTTGGTTTGTCCATTCTCGGCTGCTGAAAAACCATGGTGGTGCAACATGTCAATTAACATAACCTAGGAACCGCTCCCTATGTAGATATAAAAAACTCATTCAAAGGAAATAAAAACACAACAATTCATATTTTACAGATTTTATACACTGAAGAAAACGTTTATTTTATTATATGATAATCCATTTCTATCAATATATTCCCCTGAATCCGACACACTGGCCCTTTAATCTGCTCAGAGTCAATGTAATAGTCAGATCAATTAGACAGAGAACAAAAGAGCAGAGAAGCTGATTTGGAGTGCCATTGCATCTCTTCCTTTGCATCAAAACACAGAAAGGAAGCAGGAAATGTTGAGCGCTGCTTCCCCCTTTAGGACAACACAAGTTACTGCAGCAGCTGCGGAGATCAGTGTTGAGCTGGAAGTGAGAGCTGCAAAAACACAGCAAATCCGTTTTAGATTTGACAGGAATCACTGTAACCAAACACAGCATTGTGTAAAGTGAGTGAGTGATTTTGATTAAATGCTGGTGTTAATCTAATTCTCACAGAGTGCCACTAAATGAGAATTATCAGTGTGGTCAGAGGTTATTGCATTTTTGATTGACATTTAACTCTCCATCAGGTCTATCTGTCCTTCGTTTACCCCAATGACTTCACCCGTCTCACCCACATGGAACGAGAGAACAAGTGTTTCTACAGAGAGTCCCCTATCTACTTGGAGAAGTAAGAACATTATTGCTTTTATCTCACAGAGAGCAAAGGGAACATTTGTCTCTGTCTTGCATATATGAGCGAGTACACTGATTATGCAGAATGACTGCTCAAGTGCCTGTGAGTTTGATGGCAGTGATTCATGCGACCTCTCACCAAGAGATTAAGTTTAATATGCTGCGAGGCACATTGAAACTTCAACCTTCTTTTAATGTGTGCGTATTAATGTGTGTGTCTTGCCTCCTCTCGCGTCTGCCAGGTTTGGTTTTTACAAATATATGAAGATGGATGAGGAGGAAGATGACAGACCGTTCTTCTTCCCCAACCCAGATGGTAACTAATAATGAACCGACACAGTCATGCATGCAGTCACATATACCTACACACATGTACACACTGTTTTGACTTTTTATCATCCGTGCCTCCAGATTTCCTAGAGGAAGAGGAGGTGGTGGATGTTGAGGACGAGGCGGAGATCGTTGGCACACAGTCGCCCAAAAAGCCCTCTCACCCCAGCCAGATCAGCCACACCTCCAACCCCTCTATTCAGCACTCAAAGCCTGTGCCCACACCAGCTGGAAGAGAGGGGGAAGAAGAGGAGGAGGACCTTGATGAAGAGGGGGAAGGAGCGGTTAACAGTATCATACGCCGCAGAGAAAGGAGACACTTCCCTCACAGAGATGGACAGATGGATAGGGATCTGGACAGAGACTGGGGGAGAGATCACACAGACATGAGACAGGATGCCAGTAAGGGACTTGAAGAGACCCAATCCAGGGTCCTTGACCCTGACATGGACAGCGTGGTGCGGGGTCGCTCCTTGTCTTGGATCCGCACTGGCCCTGCAGAGATGAGCCCTGGCAGGAAAGGAGGAGCAACAGGTGGTGGTGGAGGAGAAGAGAAAGGAGCTGAAACTCCGCCTAAACTGAGCAAATCTTCACTCCTTTTCCCCCAAAAGTCCTCCCTGTCTGCCCTCGCCAGCCGAGCCAAGCAGATCCTCAGCAACTCCGCCCATAGCAACAACCTCCATGATAAAAACAACAAGTTTGGAAACAAGAAGGAGAAGAGAGAGGAGAAAAAGATCTACATCACCAGGCCTCGACCTGCCAAGGAGCGGGAGAAGGAGAGGGAACGGGAGAGGGAGCAGCGTCGGGAGAGAAGGGAGGAGAGGGCATCTCGCCACCCTAGAGAGGTGTTCCCGGGGGTCTTTCTGTACCAAACTGGCAAGACCACAAGGTTGGTCAACTTAGGTGCTAAAGGACATGCTGGGGGAGGCATAACAGGAGGAAGGAGTCTTGTTAGTGCCCCTCAGCTCTGGCCCAATCCCCCAACAAAAGAGGGTAAGACATCTCCCAATGGAAGCATCAACATACAGAATGAAAGTGTACAGAAATCTGCTAGAAGGGCAGCAGGGGCAAACCAAGCGGAGAAAAGCGCAAGGAAAGGGGAGCACTGGGATTTAAAGACTACTGTCTCTGCAGATGCACCCGACAAAGTTGACCCTCTAACCTCCCTGTCCCCTCATCAAGATCCCCCTCCAGTTACCCAGCAAAGGTTGAACTCCACAGCAAACACGCTCCAAGGTCAAACACGGGTCACCTCTTACCTCAGGACCTCCGAGATCACAGAGTCACAGCAGCAGCCGGACCCGGACCCCAACCCAGCAGAGCTGGACCAGGATACAAACCGCTCTAATCCTGACCCTGACCCTGATCCTGAGCCTGAACCTGAAGAGGGAGAGATGTCGGACTACAGCTACGAGGAGGTCGAGGCTCGGCCAGGTTGGGCAGAGGAGAGCATCAACTGGCAGAGGACCTTCTCAGTCAACCCGATGGACTTTGAGCTGCTGCGATCTGACTGGAACGACCTGCGCTGCAACGTGTCTGGCAACCTCCAGCTGGCAGAGAGCGAGGTGGTAGACGTGTTGGCGCAGTACATGGAGAAACTCAACGAACGCAACGGAGGGTGAGAAAAAAGGGAACAGAGTTGGAATGATGTGAAACTAAAAGAGGGTTTATGTTTTCCTGCAACCTTTTAAGTTCAAATGTGGCTTTTTATGCTAACCATTATGTAAAGCAAGAAGTAATTTCACTGAGAACATATTGTTCATGCCCTGGTGCTTTGACTTCATGTTAGCAATCCTCTATATAATTATTACCATTTTCTCTAGCAGTGCTCAGAAACCTTGATGTTATTTGTGTAAAGTAGCTTGGCCACTGACTCTGTTTTCATTTTCCTCCCAAATCACACCATGCCAACTTCACTTTGCTTCAGCAGCCACAATTTTTAAGTGGTATGCTTCCAGTCAAACAATAATTAATCCAGTTGTGAGAATAGTATTAGATATAGTGTTTGCATTTGCATTGCCTGCCTTTCTCTTGTATGACATTTAAGAGCCGGTCTCTGCTTTCTTAAGTTTTTCTCCTGCCTCTGCCCCAGGATCTACACCCTGCTGCGTATCGTCAACGTTGAGAAGCGGCGCGACTCTGCAAGAGGAAACCGTTACTTGGTAGAGCTGGAGCTAATGGAGAGAGGTCGCAGCGTGGTGCGTCTGTCAGAATACATTTACCTGCTGCTTCACCGCAGCAGGCAGGGAGAGGAAAGTCTAGAGAACACTGACTTTGCCCCCGCCTCTGCACCGGCCCCGGCTCCATCAGCAGCCACGTCCACCCTCACCACCCCACCTCCCCCTCCCTCCACCAAGTCACCCGCCCGGCCCGGAGCGACCCCCTGGAGCACGGCCTATGCTAAGCCTTTGCTTTGTCAGCCACTCATGCTGCAGTGGAGGAGAGATGTCATGGTGCACTTTGTGGTGCCAGGTTAGTCAAAAGGGGGACTTTGATCAATTTTCAATACTAAATAAATGGTATAAAAGCAACTGTTAAACTAAGATTATAGGTTATAATTATAGATTATAGTAGGTTTTATTTTCTACTCATCCAGAGAAAATTCAGTACAAAGAAATATACAGTACATCATGAAAGGAAAATAAATATAAATATATTTAATATTTATAAATATAGCCATAGCAGGAGGCATTGTGTTTTTGGGTTGTCCATTCGTACGTCAGTCCCATACCTGTGAACCCAATATCGCAAGAACACAGTGAGGGAATTTCTTCAAATTTACCACAAACTTAGACTCACTAATGAATTGATTCGATTTTGGTGGCCAAAGGACAAATGTCAAGATCCCTGTGACCTGCATCCGTCTAATACTCATCAATATCTCAAAAATGCCTTGGGAATTTCTACATATTTGGCACAAACGTCTACTTCGACTCAAGAAAGAACTGATTAGATAAATAAATAAAATGTATTTGGCTATAACTCAAGAGCTCATACTCTTATCATGACCAAATTTCATAAAAATGTGTGATAGGATATAATCATGGAGTGATGACATATTATATCCAAAAAGTCAATTTCACTGTGACATCATGTTGTTCTGCAAAAAAAAAAATTTTTTTGGCCATCATTCAACGCCATAACAAAAGGGGAGACATTTGTCAGCCACAGAATTTGAGACACTGCTCTTGGATGTCCTTCCTGAAACTGTGCTGATTGTACAGATCTTCTGTGCTGCGAGGTTGGAGGTGTGTGTGAAGCATCCATGTGCTTCTTTGCAGCAACATCCATATTTAAAGCAATGTCTACTGTCATGATTACATGAGTCTCGACAGACATGGATGTAAAATGTAACTGCAACTTGACCGATTTGTTTGCTTTTCCTAACTTACCATCTGCTTTTGTCTTTTTTCTAACTGTCCAGTGAAAAACCAGGCTCGCTGGGTACAACAGTTTATCTCTGACATGGAGAATCTTCATCGCCAGACAAAGGATGACAATTTCAGCATCATCATTGTCGACTTTGAGAGCGAAGACATGGACGTAGAGCAGGCACTAAGAGAGAGTAGTGTGCCAAGGTGTGTGTGTGTTTGCAACACAGTCAGCCATGTAAAAGGACTTTAATTACATTTTGAAATATTTTAGAACAAGTTTAAGGTTTTCCAAATGATTTGTGTTATATTTGTTTTATCAGATATGAATATCTAAGGAGAGAAGGCAACTTTGAGCGCTCAGCAGGCCTGCAGATCGGAGTGGACACTATTGAGGTTAGCGAAACAAACATACACACAGAGGCAGGACAACAGTGTGTGAGCTGGCAGGAAAAAAGCCACTCACTGAAGGTCAGCCACTCACATTGACCACATAACCTTTACTGATGGACAGACAGAAAGAACACTCATGCATAATGAATGCATCACTGCTACGGCAGTCTGTCAGGGGCTGTGGATCTCGTCTTAACCTCCGAGCCTCCTCCTGCTTCCCTTCGCCCTCTCCCACAGAGCCCAGCTGTGGGTGACAGCGAATCGCTTAGACAGTTAGCTGCATTCCCTCTGTCATGTGTATGCCATGGCTGTCACATCCATTCACTTTTGCAGGTTATTTGTGTGCATGTGCCTTTAACGCCGCTCTCTGGCTGTCTCCTCTGTCACACACGCGTGCACACCCACCCACAGGGGCGTGGAGCGGCTGGAAATTTGGACAGACGTTGATCCGTCAGTTGAGTGTCAGTGCTGTCACGGTGGGATGACAGGGCCGTCACTCATGTCTGAATGACCTGCAGGCTCTGGAAGTGAAGACAAGTTGCTGATGCTGAGCCCAGACTTCTCACTTTCTTTAATCCTAAAATCCTATATGCAGCATATATGAACATCTAAGTGCATGCACACATTTGCTTCAGCTAGTACACAGAACCACAGAGTTAGAGATTATTTCAATTTATTGAGCATGTACGTTTGTGTTCTCTTTTTCAGGATAGCCACAGCATTGTGTTCCTGTGTGATCTGCACATCCACTTCCCTCTCAACATCTTGGAAAGCATCAGGAAGCACTGTGTGGAGGGACGCCTTGCTTTCGCCCCCATTGTCATGAGACTCAGCTGCGGCAGTTCGCCAAAGGAGCCTGATGGTAACAAACAACAAAACACACACGCATTATATGCATGCCGGCACACGTCTGTGCTCATACAGGAATAATCACGCTCACGCATTAACATAGTTTTTAAGTCTTTTTTAGATTGACTTGTCACTCAGACTCATTCCCCAGTCTCAGACAAGTACTTTGAATTCATAATACAAATTTTCAATTTACATGCAGAATAAACGCTCTTGCATCAGAAGCACATGTTCTGTGTAGGCATCAGATCACTGTTGATGCAATGGTGTGCAAGGGACCAATAGTTCCTTTTAACTTTCTTTTTGTTCTTTCCGCAGGTTACTGGGAGGTGAACGGCTTCGGCCTGTTTGGAATTTATAAGTCTGATTTTGATAAGATTGGAGGGATGAACACAGAGGAATTTAAAGACCGCTGGGGTGGAGAAGACTGGGAGCTGCTAGACAGGTAACCCAGCAACAAACCAACACAGTTGCCCTACAATGAATACTAGTAGAAGGGAGTTTTTATTTTTTATTGCGACTTAAAGATGTAGACCCAACTCCATGCTAACGTTTGAAGTTATAGTTAAACATTGTATGCTTTTTAGTGGTAGTTGCATTGTACCAGCTTGCATCATGTTGCATTGCAATTCATTACTGTTTTAATATTCATATATTGCTTGTCACCATTGTGCCTCATGTGTACTAAATTCAGTAAATGCCCTCTTTTAAAGCAATGGACAGTGTGCCAGTAGGGTGCAAAAAAACGACAAAAAACACAAGGGAAAACAGGACTTTCCTGCACAATGACAATTGTAAGCTTCCAGTGAATTGATGAGGGATTTTTTTAACCAACAAGGTCTTGGATTCAGTGTGTGTACCTCCCATTCTTTCAAATGTCTTCTTTACTAACATCAGGTCAGGCTACGGCTATTAAACGTGTTGCAATGATGAGCTGAATTTGGGTATAGAAGCAGCCAGTTAATGGTTTGGTTTACAAATAGAAATATTTTCGGGGTGCCTGGTGGCTCAGTGGATAGAGCGGCGCCCCTTTATACAGAGGCTGTATCCTCACCACAGCGACCACGGATTCAGTTCCGGCCTTGACCTTTTGCTGCACGTCACCCCCTCTCTCTCTCCTCCTTTCATGCTCAAACTGTCCTGTCCATTAAAGGCAATAAAAGCCCAAAAAATAATCTTTAAAAAAAAAAAAAAGAAATATTTTCTCACCTACCTCTTGCACTATTGATCCATGCAGGCGATCTTGGTTTAATATGTCTTAAGATGTCGACCTCTCAGATTTCTGCACTCACCAACATAATAGGGAAGGATATCATTTCATAGTTGGTGCTATGAAATTGACTTTTTAAAGTTGGATTTTTAAATGCTTTGTGTGTAGGATTTAGGGGCATCTATTGTCAGAAATTAGATCTTAAATGTGTAACTATGTTTTCATTAGTGTATAATCACCTTAAAATAAGAATGATTTTGCTTTCGTGACCTTAGACCAAGCCGTTTATATCTACATACAGTGTTGGTCCTCTTCCACAGAGTCTGCCATGTTGTTTGCATGCAAATCAGTCCTACATATTGGACATTTAAGCATGAAAAATATACTTTCATTCATATTAATTTTATTGGGGTGGGATCAAAACCTGAGCAAATAAAACCAAAACTGTCTGCATGTTATGATATCACCAAATGTAAGTTGGCTAAACTGACACTTGAACAGAAAAAGAAAAAAAAAATTATCAGGCTATTGAAGACAAGTACAGTTACTGCTCTTTCGTATTTTGAACATGACCCAAGAACAGTTGCTGTAGCTCTTAACCGTGTATTTTCTCCTGTTAAAAAATAAAGCTTGTTGCTTCCCTTTTAAGGGGATGTTCACAGATGAGCAAATGCAGGTAAGTGACCATTGACTGCCAAGGCGGTAATGTGGGCAGTGCAGGTTGTGACGCAAACAGAAAGCTAGTTTGCGAGCAAGTATTAGCTAGATTGCTTTAAGATACAGCAAAACATTGTGCTATTGGTACATTTTCCATTTTCTCATATTCCCTGCCTGCTTTCCGCCTTATTGACAGCCAAGCAGCATCTTTCATGTGGGGCAGTTTGTATTTTTTATTGCAAATATTGCACTATATCAGCTGCTTAAACATGGCTACCGTCACTGTCTCATCAAGACATACTTCTTTGCTATTGGTTTAGGCAGCAACTTCGCTGTTAAAAGTCCATCAAAGTTAAACTCCACGCGATGAAAAGATGCGAATTTGCTTAGCCACCAGAAGCAAGCGTTTTATTCACCCTTTAGCAAATGTTAGATGGAAGTCAACAGGAGGCAAATATTTGCCAGTGTTGATTTCGCTCATGTGTGGCCGTACCCTGACGCAGCATGATTGAAAGAATCTAGTTTTTACTCAGTGTGTCTCCCTCCTGCCTCTCTAGGGTACTGCAGAATGGTTTGGAGGTAGAGCGACTACGCTTGAGGAACTTCTTTCACTACTACCACTCCAAACGCGGCATGTGGAACGCCCAGAACAAGAAAACTCCTAAGGGATAGTGCCCCCTGCTGGTCAGAGGATTCTGAACCTAGCTGCAGATCCACTGTGTGTGAGAGAGAGACCTGTGGGAGCTCGCTCACTGCCTGAACTCTGCCTTTTTTTTGAAACAGGCTCCTCTCGGGGACGCCTCTGTTTCTCCATCGGCCTCTCTTGTATGCTTGTCTGTACAAAAAAAAACAGTCCAAATCTGAATTGTACAAGCGAGCCGTTTACGCAGATAGACCTGAGTCATCACTTTGCCTCACTGACTGAACTACTGTACAGAGAGAAGAGTTATTTTTGTTTCTCCTTCTCTCTGTCCTTTTTTTGGTGCAATGTTTTCAGACAGACTGGAAAGCAGCTGTTTTTGTGTGAGTGGTTGTGTGTATGCGTGGGTATGTACATATATAAGTGTATGTGGGTGTGTTGCCGCTTGTGTGTGCTTATGGTGACAGGAAGCACCTTTTTTTCTAACAAGGAGATGTGAAGACAACCTAAGATCTTTTTTTCTAACACGCTCTCACGAGGGAGCCTAATAGAATGTGTGTCAACATGTTATTCAGATAGATTCAGACATGGTGGCGTAGATGGAGTAGAGGAACTGTCTTTGGTAAAACACTATTTCTAAATATCAACTACTACCTGTTGGATATCATTAACCAGAACGACCGAGGTGCTGAAGTTCTCCTGATACCCGATACTATGAAACAAAAGAGAGTTTTGAATCAGAGAAGCCCCTTTCTGAACAGATATGTCATATTTATCTCTCTTCCTGTGTCTCGCACTCCCTCCACATCTTTTATCTCAACTCATTTCTACCTGACTTTGTTGACCTCATGCCTATTTGTGTATTTGTACCTGTTGAAGCATTAGTTTTACACCCCTATTAATGCTAGCTATTGGTTATGACTTGATTTATTTTGTTACATCAACTGGAGTTTGTTCTGCTGTTAGTTATTTAAAAGGCGCTCTCATTTGTCATGCATTAATGCACTCAAATTTAAGGTGCTACTTTCTGTTCTAAAACACTGAATTTGTGAACAGTTTTACACCTTTTAGCTCTACTGACGGTTTCCTCCATTCCCTCCACATCTCTAACCTCATTGTCAACTGGAACATAAAACTGTATCAGGAGGGAAGCAAAGGACAACAGCAGCTTTCTGACATTTCATTTTTACATTGTCACACTGTTATATTAAGCATTTTTCTGAGCTGAGAGTTGCATTTTATATATTGGAATTTGAGGGATTAAAATGCCATCTCTCAGTTTAAAATACCACCGAGACGGGGAATGGTAAGCTATCGAAAAACACTCTTATTTTAAGCTTGCGTGAAGCTCCAACAGAAGCGAGACTAGCTCATGTGTTGGACACGATGTGGTGAGGCATGGCTGTTTCACAAATGTGTGCCTTTTATCAGGGTTTGGCTGCAGGCAGTTTTTAAGCTACTCTAAAAACAGTAGAGGGCAGGGACAGACGGAAATACACAATTATTTATCAGCAGGCTGTAACGTCACTGTAAATTCAGATATACTGTAAAAGAAGGAAATATGGTTCTCTTAAGAGGATTACAGATGTGTCAGTGTATTTATTATATTACCTTAGAAGCAGGAAAGAGTCGTCTTTGAGAGCCAGTTGCCCTGTTGGTGAGATACACAGAGATGGTACTAATGACTACTGAGTGAAATCAGGAGGTGTGATGGAGACTCAATGGCAGCTGCAGTCCAGCAGGACCCCACCTGCTCCCATTAGTTTGGCTGGAGGCCGCGCTCCTAATGCCTCTGTTTATGCAACACGGTACTTATATTGATGGGGAGCGGCTGGAGGGCTCAAGGCTGGACATATATGTGGATGAAAGTTAGTGATCTGTTATTGACTACATGATTGTCAAAAATGCCCTCCAAGACCCTTTCTTTGCCTCTACAGGGAAAAGGTCTATACTGTACGTCATTTAACACTGACATGGGACTATTTAAAGAACAAAAGAAACACATTAAATATAAGACTATATATATAAGAAACATAAAAATGAAAAATAGGAATATACATTCCAAGGTAATTTCTGTGAAATTGTTTTGTAGAGAAAAGGTTTTAAGAATGTATTGTACTTTTATTTTGATTTGTTGGGTTTTTGCAAATAAAATTTTATGCTTACATCCACATAGTTTTTCAGTATATTTTTAACATTTTATTTTATTAATTTATAGCTTTGTTTATTGTTGCCTCTAAATATAAAATACAACTTTATTCCTCCTCTGACCACATGGTGGTACCCCATCCATGCATACATACCTGCAGACAGACAGTGGTTGAGGTGCTTGGCTTCATACACTCAAAAGTGAAGTAAGAATACACTGATTTTGAGCAGGAGCTGGGTTGACTCAGTGTAGGAGAAAAGATGATGACGACTAGACAGATGAGAAGCGTTGCTTGTGTGCGCAATCACCCTCCTACACACACTGTGTCAGATCACTCCTGTGACGTTATACAGCTTTTTTGTTTGAATGTGTGAGTTTTTCTGAAAGATGTATATAAAGTACATTCAACATATGTTAAAATTGATCACTTAGAGTACATTTGCCAAGATCTGAAAAAGCCCTTATGTACTTATATTTACTAGCTACAAATGCAAAGTAAATATGACATCATGAAAAAAACCCTCTGCAACCCTCCCTTTGTTTTTACTCTCTTGCTGAGGCTGACATCATTATCAGATACCCATTCTGAGTTAAATTGATCTAATATCACATTCATTGTTTCTGACCACTGCAGAGAGAAAAGCAAACATTGTGAAACTAACATTTTGAACTCCAGGAGAGCTTTAATGTTTTCTGGAGCACATTTATTCATTTGCAGAGCGTTTTGTTTAGAGCTGTTGATCCCCCCTGTGTGCCACTTTGCTCGGGGTGGTGGTCTGCACTAAGCACACATGCACGCACACAGTGAGACCATGAGGTAAACACTGTCCACACCACCGCAACATGAGGTCTGGATGAGGCAAGTGTTAACCTCCTGTGAACTCCTCTACACCCTGTGTGTTCTGATCTCATTTAGAGGAGCTTTGACTAATGGTGAAAAATTTGGGAGGTTAACCGGACTGAAAGGTCGACTCACTACTCGGTTCCCCTGACTGAGTGATTCATAGACCAGTGTATGAGTGTGTGTTTAAGAGTCACTTTTTCCACTTGAAGAACACATATATGTATATACTATATAGCATGTCATATAACATCCATGTCTGTATATGTGCAAGAAAACATGAAAAACAGCCACTTTTCACAGTGTGTTGCAGTTTCAAAGGTATGCAGGGTGAGAGTTCTGCCCCAAACTCATTATGCAATAGCGCTGGATTCTGTCCCATGTGCGGGCACACCCTACCTGTCCATGTGAGTGCAGAGTGATGAGAAGCAGGTAGTCACAGGCCTCTTCAACACGTTTGCTTTATTTTAACCTCAAACATGTTATAACACTTAACCAGAAACAACAAACAGGGCCACACGATGCTTCAGATTGCAGTTTCATATGAGGATTTGTTCAAAATTTGTTTTGAAAGCAAGAGCTGACACTTTTTTGGCATCATGTCTGCTTGTACTGACTGAGCACAAAGTAGAGGACCGTATACAAATCGTATGAGCCAATATAAAATTTCTCAGCTGAAAATCTTAAAAAAAAGAGAAATGAAAAGAACTACATGTACCCATATAAGCTATTACAATACATCTGTCTTCCTTGCAATCCTAAATAAGCTTTTAAAATGCACCTTCGGTGAAATCCCTAAGCCTCATCAAATCAAACTAAACTACTCCACCTCTTACATTATTACCAAGAGCTTTGCAGATTCAATTTCTGTTACAGGCTGCAGGTGAGAGATTAGCTAATGTGCAGGCAGCAAGCCAAATCTCTCTGAGTCACCATGAGGAGATAACTAAATTCTGCTTGATGTGCAATTTGGTTCCAGTAACTAACTATAAAAATTTCACAAGACCCATTAAAAATAACTAATGGCAGACATGATTCTTAATTAGTGGAAGGTTTTCGTCAGATTTGATATGATTATATTAATTGCAGATTGTGGTACAGTCATATTAAGAAACAAACACATACATGTAAAATAGTTGCAAGAACATAATCATCATTATCTCTATTTTTAAACGCTTCCTGAAATAAAGTTTATCCCAGATATAAAACAATGCAACAATGCAAATAAAACAGGCAATCTCAGGAAATACAAAGAAACAGCAACCCCAACAATACATTAAATACCAACAGTGAAGCAGAGAGAGTGCCCAAAAGATTGCACTAAAGCATATATAATCAGACAATTCGAATAATACAAAAAATAAAGAGAATACAATAGCATAGCCGATGACATTACAAGTTAATAACAATTTAATTCAGTTTACTTCTCCCTAATATAGGAAAGAGCTAGAGAGGGTCCTGATTGGCTGTCCGTAAAAGTCGTCCCTCTCCTGATTGGTACTCGGGCTGCTTCCGTGTTGTCACTCAGCAGAGGTCCCTCCTCTCGAACATCTGTGACTGAGTGTCTCCGGCAGGCTTTTTCTGACCGATCACCGGGACGGGAGAGGGATGAGGTAGTGTCGGACTTTTCCACGGTTATCAACGAAAACGAAAACGAAACCGTTTCGGTCTGCTGAGCGGCTACACTGGATGTATATTTAACAAATGAACTCGAGACTGGTTGAATTCACAGCGCGGGGAGACACTTTTTCCTGTTTTCAAAGACTGTGGATATTGGAGGAAAGTTTAAATCCCTGCGCTGCGTGCCCGGGGGAAAGGTGAGACGCGTGTTACTTTAATTTCCCCGGCTGTGTTGCTTGTTAACGCATATAAAAGGTAAAATTGGCTGTCTAGCAGGACTTACTCAGCGCGTGCTGTGTTGTTTCGCAGTGCTGCTCTGAACTCTGTTTAGCAGCATGTCTGACAAGTGTGCCGCTGCGTAACCAGTTCATCCAGCTCTGCGGGGAGTTTCGATTGCTGCTCGACTGACTTCAGGTAAACCGACTTCAAGGTTTGCAGCTCTTCCAAAACACCCAAACAGTCTCACAGCAATGGCTGGTTTGAGCAATGTTCACATGAAAACCCTGGAGGACCTGACGCTGGACTCTGGCTACGGGGCGGGGGACTCCTGCAAGTCCCTCAGCCTGTCCTCCTCCAAGTCAAACTCCCAGGCCTTCATGACGGCCCCTCACCGGGGCAACTGGTGGTACTACTCCGGCTCCATGAACAGCAGGAACAACAGCTGGGACACGGTCAACACTGTCCTCCCTGAAGACCCGGAGGACATCTTCTCCAAGTGTCCCCGCTTACCTGAGTTGGAAGAGTTCCCCTGGGTGGAAGAGGAAGTGGCCAAGATACTTCGCAAAGTGGCCGCGAGTGGAAGCATTAAAGGGGGACCTACACCTGTGTTCTCCCCGGAGGCCGTGAGGCGGCTGTCCGCTCTCCTCCGCAGGGCTCTCATTCGCATCTCCAGAGAGGCGCAGCGGCTGAGCGTCATGCACTGCCGCTGTACGCGCTTCGAAGTGCAGAGCGCTATGAGGCTGGTACTCAGCTGGGCCCTGGCCGACCACTGCGTCTCTGCTACGGTCAAGGCCATCTCCATGTATAGTATGAGCGCCGGGGAGCTGCTGAGGAAGGGCAAGTCCGCCCGCTGCGGCCTCTCTTTCTCCGTGGGGCGCTTCTTCCGCTGGATGGTGGATACCCGCATCTCTGTGCGCATCCATGAATATGCAGCTATATGCTTGACCGCATGCATGGAAGCTCTGGTGGAGGAGATAGGGGCCCGGGTGCTGATGGCAGAGAGGGGTCATTCAGGGCCGGACTCAGGGTCAGCGTGCGCCCCAGTGAGCGCGGAGGCCCTGGAGGGGGTGGTGAACAATGACGCAGAGCTGTGGGGAGTCCTGCAGCACTACGAGCACCTGATCTGCGGGAAGAACGCCAGTGGTAAGTATTTTGAAGTCTTTTTTCAAGTGCACCTTAATCATTGTATTAAAGTGGCACATTTTAGCTCTCCTACAGAGTTAGTGCCCCATCTTGCCTCAGCGGCTTGGGTTCGACTCCAACTTGCAGTCCTTTTCTGCAGTTCTGTTGTCTCCCACTTTATGCATATGCCTTGTCATAAAACTTAACTCAAAAAATCAACATAATGCCCAAGTGTTCTTGTGGGTAAATTGGCATATGGCAGCTTTTACTGTATGTTTTGCCCTATGATGATGGATGCTCTAATACACCAAACTTTTTTTCTGTCACACACTCTCCTTCCAGAGGGCTGGTCACCACTTTCCACTCCCTCACAGTGTGGAAAAGGTGAATGTGGCCTGCTGCTGGATACAATAGCAGCTCTTTGTGCATGAGTGCTTGATGGATTCATTGCTAATTGGACCTGTCAGAATAGGAAAAAACAGAACGGAGGCATCTGATACGAACAAAGAAAGTATTTTCTCTCTGACCAAGGTTGTGCGAGGAGAAATGACTGCTGGATTCTGTGTCGAACCGCCAAATTTGATTTTAACTACTTCACTACAAGATTAAGTCCTCACATGTCACTCTAGTTCTGCTGTTGTGATTTGGGGTGCAGAGAGCTTTTAGAGCACAGGCAGGAGGCTTGTCTGTTGACACAGCTCTCTGTTTATGCTGACTTCACCTCTCATCCTCCTGCTGTGTTGGCTGCACTCCTTTCAAAGCCTCCCCTTCTTCCATTTCCTCAGCCAGCTCTCCTCCTCTTGGACAAATCTCTTTCACCAACCACCATCTCCACATATCTTACATCTCTCTCTCTCCTCTCTCCTCCAGCTCCAGCTGTGCATCCTGCTCCCTGTCCATTTGTTCCTTAATCAACTCTCTTTCCCTTCCCTCTTTGTCAAACCCTAGCAGACTCGCAGTGCTCTTTCCATGGCTGCTTTTGGCAGCCCAGTGTTGAGTTGATTCATGAGCTTGTGTTGGGACAATGTAACCAGCCTTTGTTTGTGGCCCACTACCAGCTCCCCGGAGCAGAGCTTTTTACTACTGCACAATAGCCTTTTGTTGTGTGATCGTGCAGCTTAGCTCAACGCAGAGGGAGTGAAAACAAATGCCGGGAAGCTGGGCATGCACACCCATACACATACACATAACAAGGAGAGAGAAAATAATTGGAGATAGCCGTTATGGCAGGATGGCAGGCTGATCTAAGTTAAGACGTTATCATGCAGGAGCACCTTTCTGTGCAAGCATGGTATGCGTGTGGAGAGGAGTTAATGCTGTAAGACTGTGAACCTCCTTAAGGTCTGAGATCGATTCAGCACTGTGCTGTGCAGCTTTCTCTGCCTCTCTCATAATATGCACTTCATGTAAGCCTGCAAGTACGCAGTGCATTTGACTTGCCAGGTACATCACCATATGCTTGAGTTAGAGCTGTTTCATTGCAAAATAAGTTAAAGAGCGGCTTTTGTTCCAGCATTTAACCGGATGTCTTTTGGTTGGGTCCTATTTTCGGGAGTTCAGTCATTGGTTTTGAGAAAGACCAGTGTGTGTGTAATAACAACAGGCCATTATTCTGACCACCCTAGCTTTTTATAGCCCCAAGACCAGACTGTTCTAGCCACATACCCCTCTACCACCTTACCACCTTACACCCCACACCCTACATCTTGCTTTCAGAACCTCCTTTGCTGATGAAGCCCCCCCCCCCCCCCCCAGTTACCACAACCATTAGTGTACACAAAAGCAAAGATCCGCTTTCTACCCTCAATCCAGATGCTCTCGGAACGAGAGGGTAGACTACTGATCATATGGAAGGGTACAGTCTGATAAATACTCCTCCCTTCCTCTTGATTTCTCTCCGTCTCTCCGTCTCTTTCTCAGGGGCTGGCCCACATCTGGAACTCTTTAAGTCAGAAATGACTTCTACGGCTCCAATAACAATTCTGAAAACTCCCTCCTCCTGCCCTCTCTTGCTCACTCTCGCTTTTGGCTTTCTCTCTCTTTTTTTTCCTTTGCTATTGCGTTCATGTCCACTTCATCTTTATCTGTTTATTTCTTCTAGTCCACAGGGAGTGCATTAGAGGAACCCGGTTGTGATGTGCCAGGATCTTATTCATTACTCAGGCACACATTCGCACAGGCACGTTGGCGTACACCCAGACACACGCACATACCATGAAAACCTCTTTAGTCTACTTTGCATGTGTTCAAATGGCTCCACAGCACTGGTTGAACTCACTACATAGTGCTGTTATACAGAGGAATCCATTTGTCATTCATTTCTCCACACAAGGAAATAGCAGAAGCTTCCTGGTATAATTTGTATTGATAGTACTGTGGGGCATTTTAAAGTGCAGAGTAGTAGCTTTACTAATGGACAGTGGAAGTGGCTACGAAGTTATTGGTCTTTATGACTGGCACACAGATGTCTGTTAAACTCTTGTCTGGCTGGCAGAACAGTTAAGTGCAGCCTCATTTGAGCTTTTGTGGGACTTCTGCAATGTTCTCACACTTTTTTTTGCATGTGTATTTATTTCCCATGTTAGCCATTTAAGCAGTAGTCCAGTAGTGAGATATGCAAACGTGTGAGTTGACCCTGATCAATACTGCCAACTCTCAACAGCTCCATTCAAGCTTTGCAGTGGAAGGTTGTGGTTGTAAAAGGCTGCTCTATGGCTTGAATCTATGCAACTGTATGAATGTGAAGCAAGGACTATCTGAAAGAGAGCATTCATGCTCAGCAAAATTTAACTGGATAAATAAACTTTGATTTGGTCCAGCACTAACAAAAAGCAACACTCAGTTTCTCTTCTCAAGCTCTATAAAAAGTAGTAAAAAAGGGCTGTGAGTAATGGGTTTTGGGTGCACTGAGAGAGCAGGACATACGATTTGCTGCTCAGTATTTCCCTAAATATGTATTTAGCCCAGAAAGAGGCGTGGGAACAGTGGGCAGAAAGATGCAGGGAGAGCAGCCCAGCACTGTGGTCACACAGATGGGGAAACCAGCACTCTCAAAATACACTCCCCTGCTCCACAAATCTGGAGCAGGATCAAATACAGTTTTGGAAAACATATCAGGACATTAATATTATGGTGCAATAGACCTAAGTTCATCCTTCTGTGATAGGCTTGCTGCAAATTTGCCAAGGCATTAACATCAAGCCTATGTTTGGCCCAAATTATTGTACAGGCGAATTTAGGTTAACCTTACAAGCACTGTCAGCAGGTCAGAGTGTGTATAGAGTTAAGACCGTAAGTCATACAGCTTTAGTGGATAATGGTTAATCCCTCACAAAACACTACAATTTATGCCTGTGTGTGAGAGTGCTATGTGCGTGTACCACCTCAGGGTAAGCACACACACACTGACGGTCCATGTCATTGTTTGCGCTGGCTTCTTGTCTGGTCCAGCTGTAAAAACACTGACCCATTAGAGTGATGGTGTGCACATGTGTTTCAGTGTGCTCATCTGTGGGTGCTTAATGTACTTGTGTGGGTATGAACTATTCTTAGAGAACCATGAGTAATGCTTTCACAGATATGACACCACAGATAATTTGTTAAGATATTACAAAACCAATGACATATATACAAGAACATCACATTGATTTCACATCCTTTTGACGCAGGCCACTTAGTTTGTGAAATTAATGACAATCAAAGTCAAATAACTTTCTCCGCAGATGGTGTACTCCCCTGCATGTCACCCGTCTGTACTCGCTCCTCTCTCTTCCTTCATCAGTCATTATTTTGATCTCAAGCCATGCTCCTCCTTTCACATTACAGCAGCATGAGTAATGTGTCTTAAAACTGTTTACAGTAAAGCACTGATAGGGAGGAAGCAAAGGGAGATGGGGATGACAGCAAAAGGGCAGTTGACACAAATAGCACGACAGGAACAGCGACAGCAAACTTGAAAGCATCTGTGCCTTTGCATCTTGATTTATTCTTCCTAAACAGATTCTTGGAGGATAGTGGTTGAGTCTATCCAGAGAGAACAGATGAGTTCAGGTTGAACTTATTTGGCTTGTTTGAATTGGAAAATGTGCAACCAGTGTGTCACATGTGTTACCACAGAGTCCTGGCTATAGTTCTTGAGGGAATCTGTCCTGCACGTTGGTTTGGGGTTGCTGCCGGAGTACCTAATGAGGGAAGCAGGAAGACTGGCTGGAATATGGCTGGAATCTTGGACCGGGCAGCTTTGTGCATTGCCTGAATGCTATGCAATGGTTTTGTTGAAAAGAACCGCTGTGCATCACATCATCTCGGTGTGAAGTCTGGCTTAGAGACAACGCTGCCACATGCACCTGTGATGGAGTCTGGCATAGTCATTATAACAATGAAACCTGAGTGTTAGGTGTTGAGGGTAAGAGATTAAAGGTCAGTGGTACACATCCTAGCAAGTGTTTCTTAATAGAATAATTTAAAAAAAAAATAGGATTTATTTTTTGCCATGCCAGCAATGGATATAGTTTACAGTTTGACTTGCTCAGTCATTCACTTAGCAGTGATATAAGGATTGTCAATATCTTTAAATGCTTCTCAAATACTTTTTTTTTTTTGCTGTTATGTATTAAAGGGGAAGTCAACTAAAAAAAAAAACCAACATATTTTTTCTCTTAACCGTAGGGCTGTTTATCAAACCAGATTATTTTGGTGTGAGTTGCTGAGTGTTGGAAATATCAGCTGTGGAGGTGTCTGTTCCTACATAAAACTGCTTACAATAATGTCTGTGGAGTATCCTGAGTAATGGGGTCATGATCTCTGGAAACAGACATTGCTGTTGAGTTTGCAAATTTACTTTCTTTGGCACTTTGAACACCACATGCTGGGTGCCATCTAAATCTAGTATAGAGACGACAGACATATCTACAGCTGATATCGCTAACATTCAGAAACTCACAACAAAACAATCTAGATAGCACTACAGGTAAGAGGAAAAAATATGTATTTTGATTTTGTGAGAAACTGTCTCTTATTGATGGAATGAGAAGTAGACTAAAAAATACAGATGCACTATTGACCTGGTAAGGTTTTATGTTTCTTGGTGTTCATGAAGGCTATTGGACAAATTACTTGTACGGTGGTGCTGTTAGCCTCTGAAACCTTGGGCTGGGGCTGAGAAAATACAGGCCAATCAGTGCTTACGTTTCTTTTGATTATGTTGGCCTTGGTTGCCACAAGTTGCCAGAGCCTTTTTTTTGTCCATTTTGGCCACTCAATAAGTAACTATAGCAACACATGCCAAAAAGAAAATGGGAAATAAAGTGTGAGACTGAGGAGCAAGAGAAAGTCCTATCTTAAAGAACAGCCTAGAGTGAGGGGGTAAAAGGATGGGGGTAAAAGGATGGAGAGATCAAGGCCTTTCTTCACATAACATTTAGCTTCTGCAACTCATATTTATTTTCTTTCTCCCACTGACTGACATGCTGCAAGAGAAGTCAGGCCTGTCTGACCTTCACATAAAATTGGAGCGTAAATAAATACTAGCAAAGGCTTGTGCAAGTTTTAAGTGTTTGCTGAAATTCCCTGAGACAGAAATGAAGTTGCTGAAGTAAAAGTGAAAAACAAAAAAGCTAGTTAAGTTGACCTAATGCATATGTCTTTCAGAAGATTCATGTAAGAAAATGACAAGATTAAGTGTAAAGCTTAATACACACTGTAACTGTGACTTAAAATGCAAAAAACACGTCTATAATAAGCAACACTGTTACAGTAGTTATTGTACCCACCCCAGACATAAACCAAGTGCAGTCAGTCACTGAAAGAAATCTGTCATTGCTACTAAAAGACTATCCATCTTACAGCCACACCACCCTCTCGCTCAGCTATTTACAACAGATATGGGTTGATTAAGTGTTACAGCATATGGTTTGCAAAGGAAAAGACATACACAGTACTCCTTTCAGTCTTATAATTTTGTTGGCAATGCAGATCCGTTCCACCTTACTTTTAAACATTTGTGCAGTGCTCACAAAGAGTAAACTCTTTGAGTATCTTTCAAACCTCAAATCATCAGTTTTCCTGCTCCTCTGCTCCTTACCCCTAAAAAATCAGTGCCAACCAAAACAATTCTAATTCCTAATATGTATTAGCTGGCATGCGTCGCTTTCTCTGCATGTGTGCTTCAGCAAAACTCAAGCCAGTTCCTATGGTCGATACAGAACCATTTTGTGGGTGATTTGGTTGTAATATTTAATTACACACAAGCAGATCAGATGGGCAGGCTAGGGGGAGAGTGGGGAGTGAGAGCATGGAGTGGGGTTCAGGGAGTGTGTAGTTTAAGTGGAAACAGATTTGTCTGACCAGGGATTGGATATAAGAACCCCTTGCTGTGTTCAGTGAAATCTGTTAGAGGAATACAGGCTTGGCTGGATGGAGCCACGGAGAGATAGAGTGTTAGAGGGAGAGATGAAGCTGCAATCCCACATATCCTCTCTGATTGGGATCCATGTAGTGAGGTTGCCCAGAGCCAAGTCTCTGCAGCTGAGGAAGAGTTTTGTGTGCTAAAGGAAGTGCTGTGATCACTTGCATCAGCCGGCACTGAAAATAAAAAGGACACGGCTTCTTTTGGATGTTCTTCAGCCAAACTTGGAAAGTGATGTCCCCACTCCCCTGAATTTTTCTTTCAAGTCTAAACTGTTGTTTTTGTAAACGGGCTGAAAGAGGGAGCTTTTTGTGACGCTGTCAGTGACCTCTTTGTCCAGCTGAGTCAGAGCAGCGGTCTGCACAGCCTGAATGGCAAAGCTCAGATATATTACACTGGAAAGCAAACACACCCGTCTGAAGACACACTGTTGTATACATGACTCTCCTCCACTGGCCACCTTTTTCTGTTTACACATACAATGCACTAGTGTACACACCAGTAGACTTGCAGATTTATGATCACATCTGTCTGTCATAATCTATAAAAACAAGGACGACGCAGACATTTTGACTCCACAGCTCCATAGATAGGACACCTCTGTGCACTGACACCTTGTCCCCACACATACTCAAACACTTGCACAGACAGAAGCAGACAAAGAAAAGAAGATACTTTTCCTTCTGACTTGTAAGGCAAGTAAGTTTGTGATTGTACAGTGGGTGGGGTCAGCAAATATTGTACCAGTGGACAGACACTCTGCTTTCCACTCCTGTTTCTTCACTGTGTCTTCTGAAAGTCCTTCAAATACAAATGCAGCTGTAGGATACAACTGTAGCACTTCTGCCTGTAGCTTACACCATGCAATGAGGACCAGCCTCACACACTGTGTTCTACTGTTGAGCACCAGTTCACAGCTCGCATGGAACAGTTTCACCAAAAGCCCAAAGAGTTAGCCAATTTTCCAGAAGGAGACTTTGAATGAATGAGAAAAGAGTGACAAAGAACAAGAAGGAGAATAGAAAAACAGCAGCTTCTATGACAAGCTAGCTGGCGAGTGTGCCAGGTTCAGTAGGCAAAGTGCCCACCGTGACAGGTTATTTGAGAGGTGTGTGTGTGTGTGTGTGTTTGTGATGTGTTGCCCTTGAGTTGTAAGTAGGCCACCGCAGCCTTTGACATTTCTTCTTCATGGTTTTGCTTTTGATGTCTTGCTGTCCCATCTCTGTCTCATTTATCTGACACTGATGGTATCTGTGTTATTGAAAGGGACTGTGTGTGTGTGTGTGTGTGTGTGTGTGTGTGTGTGTGTGTGTGTGTTTGTGTGTGCATATTTATTTGTGTGTGTGTGTGTTGGCCTGGTTTTTCTGACAGCAGATTTGATTGAGGGCGGACTGAGTGACAGTTAACACAAATATCCAATCGTAGAGTGATGAGTGCAGACTGGGGGTGTCTAGTCCTGTTTGACTGAACCTTGAGAGATGCATCTCTCTTTGGAATAAAAGCACTGGAAAGTAAGAGTGTTGCTGTCTTACTTTCTTGCAAAGTCCATTGACCTTCAAGTGACAGGAATCGATAGTGTGTTTCCATGAGATTTCATTGCAATTGTGAAACAGGGTGATACTCAGTCTCTCTCTCTTGGTCCTCCTGTCTCTCTTACCACCCTCCCAACTGTCTTCTCTGTCAGACACTGGAATGTGTTTGTTTGTGCCTCGAGCCTGCAGCTTCGTCAGCAACAACGCATATGTAAACATCAAGGCTCAGCGGCTTGTTTGAATCTCTCTTTGTTCACATCACAAGATTCAGTGCCCCTCCCCCAAGCTGCCCTGATAACTAAACCACTGTGGGTTTTAAAGTCATTTAAGTCACTCTGTTTTGAATTGTTATTCTCTATCACACCTGGTCATCTATGTTCCACTACACCAGGATCCCACAACTTGCTTCTCTTCCGTCTCATTCTTTTTATCTGTGTTTTTTTAACTATTATATGAGGTTCTCAATGCAGTGATTGCAATGTTGGTCTCTTTCCTTCACCTTTGGAACTTTGTCTGTTCATCTATCCTGTTTCCCTGAACCTCTCCCTGTCCTCTTTCTACTTCCCACTTGTTCTCTGCAGCAAAACCCAGCCTACATTTGAAATATATTTTCCCAAACATCACCTGTTGGGTCAATGTCAGCCAGATAGACACGTGGTGATTACAAAAGCCACAGTGGCGCACACAGCATATTTAGACCAAAACCATGTACAGTAAGGCTTCCTGGAATTCCCTTGTGGTTTAGTGGAGGGAAGGGGCACATTTAGTGCAGGGCCATATGGAGAACACATGTGGGCACAGGAAAACAGACTCTGTCAAGACAGGACACCCTTGGCCGTAGCCTTTAGTCTCTCTGTTGATAAGATCTGCACAGCACATGCACCACATGTGGACTTCTTCCTGCAACCAAAATAAACAGTTTGGATCCCCATAGGTAACCAAAAGAGGATATGTATTTTTAGGTAAAGTTAGTTGCAAAACATTTTTGGAAATTCAGGTGTGACTCCCTGCCACACACTTTGATTTAAAGTGTGCATAAACATATAAAGGTTTAGATAATGTTTGGGGGATGCAGACAGAGCTGCATGAGCAGTCATCATCAGGATGGCCTGTATTCCCCGCTGCAGACTTTAAGAGGCTCCTTATTACACATAATCACCATGGCTATGAGTTTCCTTTGAAAATGCCTAGGAGTATGTTTGGGTTAGAGTCTCAGTCTATGTTGTGTTTGTGTGGCGGGGGAAACTTGCACGGCTTGACTGCCCATGCGTAAGGCTGCTGCGATAAGAAAACTCTGACCTTTGTTTATGTTGTTGTGTGACTGTACAGGATATGTCTCTATGGGGATGTTCCCACTCATTTGGGCTACATCTGTATATAACTGTGTGCATTTGTGGGCACATGTCCATAAAAGTACGTGTTGAACTTTGTATGCAAATGTTTTTGGTGAATTAGAAGGCTCTGTCTATTGAGCTACATCTGCTGTGTCTCTCTGTGTTGGCCTCCCTCTCTCTGTCTCCGTCTCTGTCTATCTGTGTTGTGTTGGCCATCTGTGTGCCACTGCAGGGTCGCAGACAGTGCTGGACATAATACACTCCAGCAACGGTGGCCAAGTTTCCTTTCCAACATTGAGATAATCTGCCTATTGAGTTTTAGAGGGACAGAGAGAGAGAAGACAGAAGAGGGAACACGGTGGTATGTGGTGGAATTGCACACTGATGAAAGGATGCCTTGTTTGAGGATATTCTGAGAAATGTGATTTTCTTTGATTTGACTTGTGTCAAACAGCTAAACCCTTGTCAAGACAATGCGTCTCACTAAAAGATGGTTGCACATAGTTTTTCCATGGTTAAACTTAATTCTGCAGTGTGCCTAGTGTCTGACAGAGCATAATGCATAAAAATGAATGAGGCTATTAGTATCTTGTGTGGCTTTGTGCTGGTAGTGTGTCCCTGCCTATGCAAAGGAATTGAGGTTGCACAGGAAGTCAGTCAGACAGCAGTTAAACAGACCATGGCTTAAGCTGGGCGCTGAGCACCCCTCAATGCTTTTCCTTCTTCTCCACCTCAAAGAGCAAAATACAGCCTCTAAAAACGCCAACATGTTCATCAGCTCCTCAAACCTGATTTTTTTTAACTCTATGTAAACCCAATGGGATTATTTAACATGTTAGGATTGGACATTTGTTCTACCCGCGTGGCCTGTAGACTCAAGTGTGACTAATTTCGGCTCTATTGAACAAGCGTTCTCATTATTATCCACGTGTTTCATATTAGGTAACAGTCCATACAGAGCACATACTGTATATGCATGTGTCTTCGTGTCAGTGCCCTGGCCTTATGGTGCTTCTGTTAAAAGGGGCTGTAAAGGAACTCTCAAAGGCAGCCTGTCGGTAGTTAAATATACTGTATAATGTAAGACCCAGCCAAGCTTCACTCTGACAGAGGTGGAGAAGGAGGAAGTTGCAGAGCTGGAGACGTCAACACACCTTTCTGCCATTAAGCAAACACACCAACAATCCCACGCTTTGTCTTTAGTCTGATTTTGGTAGGGAATTTCTCCAGGAGTGAGGTCCACTACAGAAGGAGCCTTTCAGCAGTCCAGTCAGGTGCTAAGAAGGGGCGGGTGTGTCTGCATGATGGGTTTGAAGGGGGCAAATGTGTCAGGAGTTTAAGGTGCAGGGGGAGGAAGTCAGCCTGAGGGTCAGAGAGTCATAAATACTGTAACACCCACCCAGCCAGTCAGCTGAGCCCCAGCTGGAGTGTAAGCAGCGTTTACTCATCAAAGTGGTTTCATGCAAACACATTGACAGAGTTGTTTTATTTTGTTCTGCCGAAAGGGTTTGTTTTGACATAAGGTCTGCAGACAGGATACAAACGAGAGCCAATCTGACGTCAGGAGAACAATGGAACACTTTATGGCAGTTAACAGATAGGCAATCCCACATGTGAAAGCACGGGGAAGAGATGGCTTGATGCGTCTCTGTTGCTCTGATAACATTGTGGCTCTAACCCGGCGTCTGAGTAGACAAAGATAACACACACAGAGCAGCCCTCACATGCACACACACAAAATCAAAAATCACTTGAGATAGAGACACAGACTGATAAGTAACAAAGAGACAGACCAACATGGAAAGGAATTTGCACTATCAGCATGTGGTGGGCTTTTTCCCTGTATGCAGGTGTGACAACTAGTGCTTCTTAACCTCATTAGGGTGTCTGTGTGAAATCTACTGTGTCTGTGTTAGAGAGAAAAGAGGAAAGGCAAACAGAGATCCCTGACATTCATCGTGACTGGATGGATAGCTATCATCTCCAGCCCCATGCTGGGAGAGACAAACTTCAGTTGAGGCCCCTCTTCTTGTCTTGACCCTGTGGAAACCTCCCAAGAGCTCCATCTCTCTCCTCCCCTGCCTCCTCCTCATTCTGCGTTCCACTATTCATCGCTTCTTTTGCTCCCTGTGTTCCGCACACAAATCTTGAAATGCCATCATCATCTCCTGCAGAGGGGAGCACGAGGAAACCAATAACACTGTATTTTGCGTGTGCTTAAGAATAGAATACAGATGTTTGTTTGCCCATGTATGCATTTACAGATGAATTCCTAACCGCTTATGGTCAAAGAAGCAATAGGGGTCCTTATTTCAAAACAGTTTGCCTTGAAATTTTATGAACTTTTACAAGGTGTTGCACACTGCACTGTTGAGTTAACAACTTTACCAGCAGATGGGAGGGAAGACTTGTTATTAATGTGTTCTCAAATGGTTGAACATGTAAAGATTAAGACTCCTATTGGTGTTGAAAGTGGGTCTAATGCATCTACCTGGCTCAGTGCTGAGGGATGCAGACTGAGAGCAGAGCGAAACGGAAAAAAGAAAGGCAGGCAGGAATTGAGGGACAGTGACAAAAAAATCACAGAGCAGGAGATGAACCTGCCTTGTGTGGTTCTTGGCTCTAGTGCACTTCTGCTCTGAAGGCCATAATTACCCTCTGACCGAGTCGTGTTGGTAGCGAGAGAGTGGTGAGGTCAGCATTTAGCTGGCCTGCACAATGAGGTCAAGTACTATTCATGCCCTGGCTTGTGCATTTCTGCATGCAGCTCTTCATCCAGCACTCTCTGGCTCTCTGTTTGGGCTATCTTTGTCGTATTTGAGTGTTTGCGTGTCTGCAAGCCGGGTTATGTGTCACCACAGTCTGAAAATCAAATCAGAGTGAGAACTGGCCTCCTCTCTGCCTTCTATCCTTTGAATTTTCTCTTTTCTTATTTTGCTTCTCCTCTCTTTCGTCCGTCTCAGCGATCATCTCTCTGTGCATCCTGCCAGGTCTCCTCTTGTCGAGGGTCAGCCAGAGACTTCCCGCACAGGGCTGTGGGGAAGTCAGGCTCTGGGGAACCTGTAGAGGCAACGGCTGGGGAAAGCATCATTATATTCACACACACACACACACACACGCACACACACACACCAGGAGGCTGACGCACAATTTTTAAATATGCACGATAATATCTAGCGTAAAATTGTTTGGAGGATGGCTGATGGAGGTCTCTTTTTTCCATTTCCTTCTTGAAATACCATCACTGTCTCTTCATGCCACATTGCTCCTTTACACAAGCTCTCCCCAGCTCCTTCCCATTTCCATTATGGTGTGTGTTATTTTCTTCCCATGTTTCTCTCAAGAGGCAAAAGGTAAAATGTAGCTAATTATCACCCTGCAGTTTCTGCAAGCCCTTCTGAGAATTCACAGGCTGAAATTGGAGAATGGGAGTTGTCCCAGGGTATGGAAACAATGTGTGTGTGTGTGTGTGTGTGTGTGTGTGTGTGTGTGTGTGTGTTTGTTCCTAGCTTAAGGCTTTGGGTAGTTCAAACCCCAACTCAGAACACTTGGCAAGGAGTTGAATGAAATATCCCACGAGCCTCTCCTCCTGTCTGTCTAGCCATTTGTGGTCATGGGGTTTCCCGAGCGGGCAAAGCAGGGGCTGCTGTTGATCTTGGAATGGACAGGAAGTAAAAGAAATTAAAGTTGGAGCAAGAACAAAAAAGGTGACAGATTGGGCAGAAAAAAAGAGATTTTGTCAAGTGAAAACCTGTCAGGCATGGAACAAATGCGCGAGGGTGTAGTTGATGAAGATCGCTAGGGCCCGCACACATGCTCAGCCATCATCATCACACCCAGACAAACCCTACAGTGGGAAAAGGAGAATGAAAACAGATTTGTCACTCAGTCTGCTGTTTGCACAGGAGCCGTGTGAGCATGTGCAAGAATAGTCCTCTCCCCCAATTTGTTACATACAAACATTCCTCTAAAACACTCACACACCCACATCGCTCCATTAAAGGGTCTCTGCTGGGCACTCTGGTCTCTCTGGGAAGAGTAGAGGGGTTTGTGTGTTTTAGTGTGTGTGGTCAGGATGTGGCTAGCACCTCTCACTAGTCATGATTTACTAACAATACCCATGGTGGTTAGACCCTGCCACTCAGCACATATTACAAGTCTGAGTGGGTCAACTGTACAACAATCTGGAAACTTTTCTCTCATTCGCTGATTCTGTTCACATTGTAACACAGTCTCACTCAAGAACTGTTTGCCGTTTCTGATGATTTATCGATTGTTTCCTGCCAAGCCAGTTTTATTAATTTCTGTAAAGGGTGTAGTTGGTAATATACAATGTGGCTAGTCGAAATTCATATGTGTGTGTGCCAGTGTGTGTGAGTTTCTGAGTATTTGTGTGTTAGGAAAGGCTTAAAGTCTGTCAGCTATTATTTAGCCATTGTGGCTTGGGAAGGGTTGTGGGAACGTCAGTTAAAGTGAATTGACCGGGTCTTCTGTGATACCCAGGAAGAAATGCATTAACTCACACACATGCACACTTGTGAGAATTGCCCAGCTTCCTAAGCTGTTAAAGGGCAAATGGCCTTTGGCTTTAACATTGTTTGTACTTCTTTAAGTGCTCTGTTTGTTAAAGTGCTCTGTTTTTATAGTTAGAAGAAATACGGAGGAGACTGAAAAAGACAACAGTCTCTCGAGGCCATATCTCTCCTCGTCTGTGATCCTTGTCTTTCTTTTTCCATCTGCTGCTTAGAGGAGAGGGCTTCACTGGGTGGTCCTCAGAGACCCTTGGACCAGTAGCCTCTTATGACCTGCATAACACACAGACACATCGAGAGACACAATCACACACGGACAGACACATTAAAACAGACTTGCAGAGATTAAACCTGTCTGAAGTTGTTAAGATGACCTAATAAAGTATTTCAATGACACACACTGAGTCAAGCTTGATTGTAGCACCTGCACAGGCAACAGCTGGGAACACACACAGCAACAAACAACACCCCTTTGCACATATGCACACACATACGCTCACCTCCCACAACTTTATTTGTGCTGCTGCCATGCTGGGGCAGAGGAATGTGTGAGCAGGTGACCCCTGCAGAGAAGAAGTAGCAAACAATTGTCCCACTTGCTATGTGAGTTGTTTGTATTGGAGTTGCAACAGTACTGACATTGTTTGAAGTACAAGACTACATTAGGGATGACTCAGGGTGATGGGTAATACAGACGTAACAATGACACGTCTCTTGCTTTTATTTCACTTACGCTAAAGAGCAGAACTGAAACTGATGATGGCTCAACACAAGACGCGGCTAGCTTATAGTAAGTCAGAGCACTTATCAATGTGTAATAAATGGAGCTTCATTCCTTAGTGTTATATCCTGTCATTGATAAACCGCAGTACCAGGAAAACACACTCATAGTCTGACGCATACTCACAGCTTGTCATGTTTTTTCACTTTTGAGTCCTTTATTATTACTTCTTCCTTTTGTTGATCATTTATGTTACTTTTTATGTTGTTGTTGTTTTTTTTAATCATTCTTTCTATTGTTGGTTAGCTCCCTCTCTAGCACAAAATGTGCAACCAAGTTCTGAGAAAGTTCTAAATTATAGTGTTTTTTTATCCCAGGAAGGGAAGAGGAAGGAGTGATCATTTTATCACTGTAGTTCAAAAAGACAACATATTTGGCTCCATAAACCCTTGGTTAAACATCCTTCGCTGGATTTGTGTCTGTGTGTGTCTGAGTAGTGTACTACAGTGGTTAAAATGACTACTTGTGACACCTAAGCTTGCAGACTTCCAAGTTTTAAGCAGGTCAACCAAAGAGAGATTTTTTTAAGACTAGGAAAACACAAGAGGTAACAATAAAAAGTAAAACAACATTAAATTGGAGTAGAGGAAAATTAGAAAAATAAGATTCATTTTTTATCTTTTCTGTTCTATTTGGTTATCATTATCTTGCAACCTCTCTTATATATTATTTTGTGATGCATTGGGGAGGTCTTGACCCGAGGTCCAGGACTATTGTACTGTAGGTGTCTAAGTATGTGTGTGCGCGCTTGTATAATGATGACACGGACACAAAGAGGCTTTGTTTAACTTTTAGTGCGTCCCATAGTGCTGACCATCACACAGGCACTTGTCAGCTCATGGACATAGAGGAGGGTGGCATGAATGTGAGTGTGTGACATTGTGTGAGTTAGTGCTGCTTTATGCATGTGAAGATTTGTGGGTCAAAAGGTGACATAACTGCATAGGAGGATGGTCCTTTTTGCGGTGTGGATGCTCCCCTCTGTGTTCAGTGTGTGTGTGAGGGGTGTGTGCAGTGTGTGTGTGTGTGTGTGTGTGTGTGTGTGTGTGTGTGTGTGTTAGGGTCAGGGGGTAAGTTGTAAACCCCTTTGGGTGTCAGATGGGTCATACGGCCAGTTGAATGAGGTGACTGGTCTGGCTAAAGGTGGTTTACAGCCTCTTGCTAAAGAGGTGAACATCCTGACACGCCCTGCAGGTCCCTAACACACCCAGGTCACATAAACACACACAGACAGAATATGTAGAGCTGCTATCTTTGCTCTGCTGTCATCTGAAAGACTGACACATGGCCATGTGATTTGTGCTTTGGATGTCACCTCAATGCCTGTTGCAAACCGTCATATAATTCTGTGCTAATATGCATGTGTCTGCACCACATTTATCAGAATGTCATCATGTGTGTCTGAGGTTGGGTGGTCCATTGATTTATTGCCAGTATGTCGCTCTAACACATGTTCCAACAGTAGCATTGATTTTTTGACTAATTGTATGAGACCCTCTGCCCACTCTAACTATCCGATGTTATGGCAGATACTCATCCCCTCTCAGCATCCAACGCCCACCTCTCCTCTGTCTTTCACAGGACAGTTGTTGTCAACAATGGCATGGACAACAGTAGAGTCAGTGGACCAGCCCTACTCATTACTGCAGACAAAAGAGCTGTGGGCCTTTTGAACAAAGCCCTGCTCCGTTCACTGCCCACTGCTGTAAAATGCTGCTGAGTTGTGATGCCCATGAAATAATGCACACTCATTCTCTCTATTTATCATATCCATGGCAGGTTATAATGGGATGGAATGACTCTGTGGGAGGTTGTTCTTTCTTAATGCAATCTTTATTGGAGCCTGATAGTAGTAAGAACAATGCTCTACAAATAGTTTTCTATCTCTATAGAAGTAAATGTGGTCTCTTGTTTATTGAGCTGACTGTGCAGGTTTTTATCACTTAAACTACTGTAAGATATATGTGGCCACTAATGGAAAATAACTTGTATGAATGCATGAGCTCAAGTAAGTTCAAGTTTGAGGTACATGCAAACACATATAAGCATCTCTAAAATGTGATGCAATGGTATAGAAGTACCCAACAGTGTATAACGCAGTCAGCTCAACCTTGACCAATGTCAGCATTAAAGTGCTGCCATGAGTATTGCAGTGTAGTATAGGGCACTTCGCCAGAATACAACACTTACAAGAGCCAATCTGTATAATGAGTCCTCTTGGATTTGATACTCAAAGCTACAGTTAACTTTTGTAAAAAAACATTTTTCGATATGTTTGCTGAAACTGTCAGTGCATCCACACACTAGTACAAGGCAGTCTTTGAAAAAAATAGTCGCTCACTTTGCCTTGTATTGCTTCTAGTAGCCAGTACATGGAAAATAGCCAGCCAGAGCCGAGTCGTGCGAAGTTTGCTCTGGCAGTTAGTCAGTGTTTTATTTTAGCTTGACTTTTTTTCAATATAGTGCCCAGGTCACAAACTTTCTCATTTTACAGCTAAACAGTAGGTAAAATATGTTTCTGAATATGTTTAAGGCGAGAAAAGGGCAATGCACTTACAGAATCTTGATTCATATTTCATCAGTGCTGCCTAATTTGACTGTTTGACTGCAGTTCATTAGAAGTGATTGACAGCTGTGTTAGAGACTCCTTGGCTTTGATTGGTTGTATTACATTCAAGTTCAGTGAAATTTTGCAAATGGCATTAGAAGTACTAAGAAGCCGATCACACTGAGATTCGTTGTTAGAGAAGCGTCGCAAGCAAAACCATTGTTTCCCTATGGCAGACGCAGCTCTCTTGCTGCTTTGCAGTGCATTTTACTGGCGGTTTTTAGTCGTGAATACAAGTTTGAAGTATTTTTAACTTTTCTCCTCAAGGCCCAGAGTTGCACCGCCCATCAATGTCACTTTTGTCCACGCGCACGCAGCCCCGCTCCCAAGACGCTTCCAGCTGTTTTTCCAGATGGGCCTCCAACGCATGCGTCTCAGTGTGATCGTCCCCTAAGAGGACTTGAGAACTTCTTTTTTTTCAGTTGTACATGAGTATCTGTCTTATGCACTACTGTTTGGATGCAGTGACATTTTCAGCAGGTATGACAAAAAAGTTATTTTTTGTTTTTCACATTAACGTTATCAAGTACAGCTTTAAGGTAGCCTAGATTTCCTGATATATTTTTTTGCATTTCACAGAAACCACACCAGAGAGATATGCAAACATGCTTTACAACACACTTTTCTGTCCGTGAGTGAACAACTATCAGTGGCTGCCCAGAAAGTGGTTTGCTTTTCCTTTGCTGAGCTTCTTTTCCACTCTGCCGTGAGACTCCAAAGATTTAGTTTGAGAGAGAGGGAGTAGGAGAAAGAGGGAAAGGAGTGATTGGAAGAGTTAGTGAACCTCCAGTCCTAATCGTAATCCATCCACCATCCCCCCACCCATGCCTTTTTTCCCCATTTGACTCACCCCGTTCTGCGTCATGATTTTGCTCTCTACCCAGCCCAACACGGAATGTTAATCAGCAGAAAGCTGCTTTAGATTTACAAGGGGGAATTTGGATCCAGTTCTTTGAAACGTCAAACTCCTAAGTCCCTCTATCAAAACCGCTTGTTGGACTGTGAGAACCATGCCGCAGCAACAGGAGTTTGTATCTGAACACAAGATTTAGGAGGGATTTGATGCTGTTAATTTATTTGCTTGAGCTTTTGAAAGTGAAGAAGCTGTGACTGTCTGTTGATGTCACTCAAAGGCGCATCATTGCACTCTCAAAGTCTGTTAATTAATATCTGAGATCATGTGTGAATGCTTAATTTAGTGTGTAAGAATTAGAGAAGAGAGAGGGAATTAGAAAGAGAGGTTCTAGCACAGTCTAACAAGTAATTGGATTGGTGAGTCACAAAATGAGCCTTTATATGGGTTTATTCAGGCAGGGGTTGAAGTGATAATGAATCATGTGTCCGTGTGCAACATGCTGCATGTCTAATGCTGTCATGCTGAGGTTATTTCAGTCTTTATCATAATGTTATTTTTAAAGGTGTTGTATTGTAAAAGTTAATAAATGACAAAACCAATGAGAAAACATCAAATAAATACAAGCTGTGATCAGTCTGCAAGTCAATTCTGATGAGCCACTTGAGGAAGTTGCATGATTTCACTGAGACAGTGAGTCCCACATGTGAAATTCAATGCATTTTTTGGGCTATTCTTATCATTTTCTAAAATGAACTCCAGACGATGTCCAAAGAATTATGATATTGGCCAGAGTGCCTCTTTTACACCTGTAGCACACAATAGCAGAAAATCTTTGTCAGAAATGTTCTCACCTACTGTAAATAATCTGTTTTGTTATGGTGAGGGATGGCACCTGGGGAGAACGCGCAGGATGCAGGACAAGATGTGAATTACACCATGGTCATGAAGCCGGTTCATAATTTGGTCATAAATAAAAGTCTCTAGCTTTTCTTTTGTCTGGCGTTGTGGCCTCAGCCCCTACCCATGGAAGTTCCCAAATCTCACTGTCTCTCCAGTTAGACATTTTTGTTGCTGTTTTCATCTATATCAACCTTCTTCTTCACTGTCGGAGGTTTGTTTTCTTCCAATTTTGTGTGAGCTTAATGATGAAAGCGTCATCAATACGCCCACTCTCTTGCAGTGAATTACACAGACTTTGCCCTAGGTAGCTTTCTGGGTAAAGTACGTTTAACATCAGATCCAACTGGTTCGGACATTTGTGTTCTCACATTGAGCTCAGCAGATAAATGCATGCATGTTAGTGCATGTGTGAAAGGGGCTCTGTAGTTTGCATGCAGAGGATACAAACAAACAAAACTACTTGTGCAGCTATGAAAACGGTGAGCAAATGAAACTAGTAAATCGGTCCTGCCTGTTCAAAACATTTTTAACCCTCATATTTCTTCATTTTCAAAAACGTTTTGTTCAAAACATGTTTTGCACTTGCCCACTTGCATACCTTTACTTGCAGACTGGTTAGAGTTCAGTGCTTGCTCAGTTGTTAATTTTAAGTTCAAGGCTGAAACTACTTAATTTCACAATGAAAAGACTTAGCATCTGGCTAACACCAAAGGGCCAGAGTTAATGTTTATTTGGTGGTAAGTGGTTTCAAACACCCATCACACAGCATACACTCGAAAAGTCACAAGTGTTTTTAGGCATCTGAGAGAGATCCACATAGCCAACTGGCTGGGAAACTTTAACTGGAGTTTCCTCTCCTGAAAAGAATATGAACTTCCAACTCAGTCTGTGATTTACCGATGTTAATGTGTGTGTTTGCGTGTGTTACTGAGAACGGCGACAATCTAGAGTTCAGGTTCAGGCCTTTCCTCAATGAGCGTGTTGTCTGCAATCCAAACTGACTGGCTCTCTGTTCTCGATCTCTAGAGGGTCCAGCTGAGAGAAAATGAGCTGATCACACAGACAGAATGGGAGCAATTAGTGCAAACACACACACACGCATACACACTTTGTGCCTCTTTGCCCAGCCTGCTTCCCATAATGTTATTTGTCAGAGAACTGAATAGAGGGCAGCTTGTTCTTAAAAGGGAGGTTAACTGTTTCTTTTTAAAATGGGCAAATAAAACAGTCCTCCCTTGATCTGTTCCAGCCAATAAGATCCAGTCTTTATTATGGTTGCAGTGAGGTGATCGAGATGTTGGCTTTAAAAAATGACACTAATGAGAATGAGAAGTGTCCTCTACACTAAAGTGCATGTATTGCCACCATTATATTTTGCTGTCCTGAGTTTTTATTTTTCAAACACTTCACCTCTTGGCAGTGTTTTAGATGGTGACATCATCTCAAAAGCCAAAGTGGATTTGATTATGAGGGGGCAGGTTTGAGGTTAGATGTTTATATGGATGTGTTATTGCAGGGTGTGCATAATATCCGTCGCCCTGTGTCATTATGAAAACAAAACCAGCCTCCAGTAGAGTGTATTTCGAACCCCAGTAATGTACAACAAGCCAGTGAAACCTTTAAGAACTCGTCATCCAATAATAGAGCTATACTGTCCCTTTGCTGCACATTATGCGGAGTGGCGTCACATATGGGAATGGGAGAATGTTGAATGAGACTAGATAGCCACAGGCACCACAGTCAGCCTGGAATGTAAAATATAAAACATGATTAGAGAGCGAAAGAGGGAGAGTAAACGGGGGGAGAGGATAAGGGGGAGAACGCTGAAGTCATGTTTAGGATTAGGGTTAGTTGTGTAGAGGAGCTTATGGCGATATTTTTCAGGGCTGCGGGAAACCAAAGCTATCTTGAATCCTACCGCTCCTAATTCTTCTGTGTGTGTGTGTGTGTGTGTGTGTTGGGGAGTGGTGATGGTACATTGTTGATGTGCTGATCACATTTACAGCTCAACAGTTACATTGTGGCAGTGCTTGAACCAGTTCATCCAAAAACAGAAATGTGAATTGTATAATTTTTGCTTTTATGATGATGCCCCGTTAGTCTTGCATTAATTGATGGATAACCATGCTTTTATCAGCTTTTTTGCTCACTCTTACTAACTAACTTACAAATATACATAAACACACATCTTGTCGCGTACCTTAGCTTGCTGAATGAGCGACCAAACAAACATTCACCAGGGGTATGTTTGCTGCTAATATCAAATTGCAGGCAAGATAGCTAATTAGCTGCTCAAACTGCATGTAAACATACCTGCAGATGTCACTTCAGGCCATTTAGATGCTGGTGTGGTCCTTCCTCTTCAACATCACTACTCCATGCTAGCTGTTGTCAATCAAACCAGCAAACTTACACGAAAATGAGCAATTCTTACTTTTATTATTAATAAAAATGATAATAAACAATAAATTTGTCCTATTTGCATTAGCTCCTCAGACTTTCTCAAGAGCATTTTATGTGATACTAAATGTTTAAGCCATCTTGCTATGGTTATAGTAACAGCTCTATATCTTCCAAGACTTTCAGTGTAATATTCGCAATATTGGAAAACTTTCATGTCAAACTTTCTGAACACAGCCAGCATGCTTCTTCCAAAGATACCCTGTACCCAGTGTGGAGATTGAGATCTAATCTTTGTGGATTTGCACGCTGGGATTCCAGGGAGACTTCTAACAATGGACAGATCCAAAAATCTTTTTTAAAGCCTGTGGACAGGAACTAAGTTTCACACTTTTAGATCTTTGTTTTAAACTTTCAAATCTAAGTTTTAACCTTCTTTGTGGTTTCACTTCCTCGAAAACATCTTTATGAGCCAAAAGCTTAATGCTGGATAACAGCAACAGCCTGAAAACAGCAGGCTGATCAAGAACATGAAATCCTTTTTAACTCTACATGTGGTTCCTTCACATTTACTAAATATAGCAACTTTCTTTCTCTTTCAATGGTGGCTTGTGTCTCGCAGTGGTTAATGATGTGTGTGGGTGTTCTCACTCAGTGACTTTGGGAAGCCACGTTTTACACAGCTGATAAGGTTACTTCCTCTTTTAGCCCCAGCTGAGAGCCACCTCTGACCTATGACCCCTTGCAGCCAGGGGTCACCAGAGGTGTCAGGGGACATCGACCAGACCCCACTTCAGTTGTCTATCACAGTTTGGTATTTTATCAGACTTGAACAGGCATTTGTGTGTGTGTGTGTGTGTGTGTGTGTGTGTGTGTGTGTGTGTGTGTGTGTGTGTGTGTGTGTGGTTCTGTGACAGAGATCAGTATTTGTGGTCCCTTTTAAATCAGAAACATCTCGAATCGCTCACACGAATATTCCAGTGAAAGGTCAAGTGTACTGTAAGCAGCTCCAGCTTATGAATGCTTCTCTGTCTGTCCCCAAATCCACATAGGTAGTTTGTATTTTGAAAGAAACGCTTATATGCTACCTCGTCAAATGAATGATTATTTTAAGCCCAAATACTAATAGACCACTTTAAGTTTCTAAATGCCCCTCTGTCCCACTTGGATTCTATTTAGATAAGGAACGAGATGAGGGTCCGCCAGGACAAGCAAACACATGGATATTTTTAACCCTATATGCAGTTAACTGAATGGAGCTTATCCCTCTGGTTCGACGCACAATAAAGTTCATTCATCAATCTCACTGTTATTCTTTTAGATATCATGCTCAGTGCGTCCAACAGAAGAGCTGTGTGTGGCACACAAACTCTGAGACACGCTGAGAAGAATGTGGTGTGTGTGTGTGGGTTTAGTTTGATGGGTGAAAAACAGGTGTTTTGGTGCCTTTAAGTGTGGAAAACAAGAGGCCGGACCTGTGAGTGAAGGGTCACATCTGGCTGACTGATTCCACTGACATGAAATGAAGCTCAAGCATGTGTGTGTCTTTTGTTGTGTGAAAGACGCAGCGATCAGGATACCGTGGGGGTGATACACACCCATAACAGCCCGGTCAAACACTATACTATTGTGTGACTGTCCACCCTCCAGCCTCCACACAGGGACTAGCGTGTAGCCCCCTGGCCCAGAATCAGAGCTCCTTTCTGGGCAGGGGAAGTGTCTTTGAAGCCCCCTTTTCCCGACTCTCTGATCCATCCACCCTGTAATGAATGAAGAGGCTGTTAAAGGAGACAAGGCAGGTGCTCACTGCTGTGTGAGCTTGTGTGTGTGTGCACACACTCTCCTGAGACTTGGGGTTTTTCTCTCAGCTTACTGAGAGCATACAGTAGGAGTAAAGCTGATCATGTCCTTCTGTCTTTCATACACTCTCCACGGTAGACAAAACAAAGCCGCACACACAGACCAATCAAGATCCAAGAATGCAGTTTTGTCAGAGATGAGCTTGTGGAAAGAGAAATGCAACTAGAAAATGTGAAAGACTATGGCAACACAAAAAGAAACCTTCGAGGTTTGTATCCTTCTCACAGGAACCATTTATTGTGAAATGCTTTGTGACCTAACCATTTTTTAAAATTTTTTTGTATCACAGTCATGCAGTTGTTCAGTTTTCAGCCTTGTCAAGTTGTGATTTATGATAACATTTACTCATGAAAGCTTGGCATAATGAACAGTATGTCTTAAATAAATGCAAAATTAGAAACTAAGCCCAAAGTTGATTCACAGTGTGAGGTTTTGCCATGGTTGGAAAATTTAGACCTGTTTTTTCTGGCTTGTTATTGAATGTGAAATTAAAATATCTCCCAAATATTTCCTGAAAAAAGTAGGTATGAGAAGCACTGATGTCCTTCAAAGCTTAGGTATTTTCTTCCCCAATGCTGCTACCAAGGCCATGTGCAAAAAAACACAAACTTAGTGTCAAGTAGAGCTAGTTGTGACATTGGGAGATAACATGAGATTTCAGAGCAACAAAGAATGAGAGTCAAGGCTTGTGGGAAAGACAGTGATTTGTTCAGATCCATTAGCTTTGACTCACAGTGTTTCCTGGCACATTTTATTAGCAGGTTCAAAGTTGTTATGGACTCCTAACAGTAGATTCAGATCTAATTTGATGGCAATATTATTAATGCAATACGACTCATTAAAGCTCCCAATAGAGGGTGATAACCCAGCATGGCAAAGTTTCAAAAACATTCAGTATTATAAAAAGTAGTTGTTGGAATTTTGTGATCTTGTTATGGCAGTATGTCCACTGTGAGTGATAGCTTAGCTGAGCTAGGAGGAGCTGTAATGGTTTCGAGAGATAGTTTGGATGGGCTAGGGACTGGCACAGGCTTTGTGGTAAATTTCAGCTGTGATTTGTAGCTTGCATTCCCATATGACATTTGCAGGGTCAACCTCAGAAATGGAACCATAACGGCCACAAAAGAATGAATCCCTTGTGCCACTTGTCTTCCCCTGCCTCACCCTTTTCACAGTCTCAGATATTCCTGTCTTTTTCCCCCTCAGTCCCTCCTCAGTTATATCCCTCCTCTGCATGACTCATTCATCTTCCATCAAAGCTCCACAACCCTCAGTCCCTGTCCTTCTTTCAGCTTCTACTCGCATCCCCTCCTCTTTGTATTATCCTCAACCTTTTCAAGCGCTCGAGAAAAATGATGCATGTAGTACTGGATCTGCTGCTGCTGCTCGTGATATTAGTGGTGGTAGTGGGGACAGGCCCTGGTTGGCTTGTGGACCTACATCAGGCCCAAATGACGCAGGCTGGGGTTCAGCGGTGAAGCAAGCAACGGGGTGGGACTGTGGGAACTACTGAGAGTGTGGTGGTGTGCGAATATTTGCCACAGCTTTGAAAGAATATGGCACAATCAATTGAAACTAACATTTCTAAAGATTTTGCCTTGTTTGAGAAACATCTATTTAGGCATGCTAAATATAGGCTAAAGATTATGCTGTAAAAGCTATAGCACTAAAATTTAGAATACATCAGATCAATTCCTGTTTGACATGTTTGTTTTAAAAAGAATTTAGCATGGGATATTTCTGTGAGCTGGAAATTTTAAATAGTAGTTAATTGGCTTATTTTAGTAGAAGTAAAAACAGAAGAGAGCTGTGCTTTAAGTTTTTAGACCACTTCATTATACTGTTTTAATTAATCCTTCAGGTATTGTTAGGTTTCTATTTTGAAACATTTGTTACATTTTATGCAATAGGTACGGTTTTAAGACTGTAATTACATCAATGTGATATTCTTTGTGAATCACACTGTAGGGAGTCAGAGGAGTTCATTTGCACACCACAGCTCACCTCCATAGAAACACACGCTTGCACACACCTGCCGACACATTGATTCTTTTCACACTCTCACCCACGCTGAGACAGAATTTCTCAAAGTGGCTCTTACACCTCAGGAGGCGCGAGTCTCCGTCATAACTTGGAATCGAGCCATCTTTGAATGAGGTATTCACATTACTTGTCACATACAGGAACACCTACCACTCCGTCATGGAGGCCACTATAGTTATGGTGGTCATAAAACATGGTGGTGTATACACAGGGAGGCAGTTCAGGAGAGTATGCAGAACATGGGAAAGTTAACACAATAATGTGAGAGGTCTCTCGGAAAATGCAGCCATGAAAATGACATACATCTATGAGAAGATGGTCCAAGGCCTTCAGAGTGTAATGGGGGAAAAAGAGCATCACACAAATTCCTGTAAAAGTGTTAGTGCTCCAGAAGATTCACCCATGTTCATGGGCACTCAGAGTCATTTTAAGGAATGATTAACAAGCCAAGATAGCAAAACTCTCATCATAATTACCAAAATACCTGAAGGGATGCATCAAAGAGGCGCAAACATACTTTATATGCACAGACCTGAGTGTGTGGGTATGTTTGTGCTTTTGCGAATGAACGGGGATGTGTTGAAGCTTGTGTACAGTTTGGTTGTCTGATGCACATGTTCTTTGTAGTAGTGGTGCTCTGCTAGAGGCAGCCGTTTCCATTGTGTTGGAACGGGGAGTCAGCACATATTATACATGTCAGATGGTGCAGAGAAGGTACGAGAGAGAGAGGGGGAGGGGGGCAGAGTTAAACTTTTTGTATGAGACTGAATTCCCTGTGGCAGCATAACTCTGCTAGAGTGAACACATCTTTAATCCAATCAATGTGTTTTTCATTTATGCTTCACTACTGCGGACTGAAGTGACTTTCTACTTGTATGCTAGGCTTTGTTTTTAGGAAGTCATCATATCATGTTGACATCGGGCTCTCTGCAATATTTCCCTCCCACTGTCTTTATAAAGCAGTTTATATGCAGCCTGTCATTCAGGCTGGATGATTCTTCCACCCAGCAGCACATATGATTAAATGCTGTACCTGTCTCATAGATAACTTTTACTTTTATTGTGATATACTACTTGTGCTTGTGTCTGTACTACTGATGGTAACTGCTGTGTGCATGACAAAGCAGTATGTTTGTGCAGCAAGGTAATGTATTAGACAGAGCCCTCACTCTGGGGCATAAACTCTGCAATGTTATATTAGCAAACCCTGCTTGCCAGTTCAGACAGACAGCTCAGGTTATGTTGCGACACTCACATCATAAAACACTCACTGCAGTATGCCTTACATCCAGCATATATTTTGCAATGAGGCAGTCTCAGCACCCAAACATTGATGATATCAAAGTTGCTGCTTATTTCATAAGTTTCAACTCCACCCTTGCTTGTGGAAGAGATCTAAATAAGTTATAATTGTTGCTTTCAAACATCACCTCATACAGACTTTGTGGATACTTGCAGTTGAGTGAAAAGAATAAAAAACTAGATGCTTAAAATGGAACATTAATGTTGTTAACCTGAAGGGTTGTCAAGTCTGGCATACCTTTGATGTATGCCCGAGAAACTCCCTGTATACATTCTGGAAACTTAATTCAGCTTTGGGAACAGTACATGTTTACTGTAAACACATTAAGCCATATCTCACAATTAACTGTGCAGAAAGTTGTCAATACAAGTATATTCTATAAAAAGTTTTATGAGTGAAATATTGTTTTGTTTTTTTTTTTTGTTTTATTATAACTTTTCTTATTACAAAGTTCAATCTCCTCTTGTGTCATGGGGTGTTAGAAGGAGAGACTTCAGACTTCAGAGTATAGTGATGGGATTTTTATTTTTCAAAATCCCTCTCAGATTCCGACAAGAGGACACCGCTTGCCGGAAGCACATGGCAATGTCATTTTAGGGATGGTAGCCCATCTTTTCCCTTTGGAGGAGCAGGGAGAGTTTGAGATGAGGAGGCTTCTTTTCCTCAGGCTTTGTAAATAAATCACAAACCTGCCCAGATCGCCTTTCCTCTTTTCCATTTCTCTCTTCTATCCCCAGCCATCACCCACTCATTTCCTCTGGCTTGGCAGAGAGCTCTCTCTTGCTACCGAAGCCAAAATAAAGGTTAACCTTTGGGCAGCTAACCGTGTTCACCCAGATCGACTAGCTACATAGTAGCTAACTCACTCAGGTTCCTCCACAACCACAAATTGCTCAAGACAAAGCAAATGAGGGTGTGGGAGCTAACAGTCAGCAGATAGATACTTAAAGGCAGAAAATAGCAGCTCTCGCTGTTCTGTTCTCTCCTTCACTCGATACTATTTCAATCTATTTGAACTGGAAAACAACGGTCAGAAGGGGTGTTACAGCAGTAAAAGAGCAGGATGATATCTTCAGGTTACGTAAGAATGATGTTATCTTCTCACCGGCAATTAGTTTGACAACCAGCTGTCATGTAAAATAGAGGAGCAAACCTGGTGTTTAAACATTACATATCTTTATCTGTCTGTCATCTGATTTCATAAAGTGAAGTAAGTCATAAACTGTTGACAGATACCCATATGTTTTGCGTAACAGTATGCATCCAGTTTTGTCTGGCTGACAGGGTCTCCAGAGAATCTGTACAAAGAGGAAATACCACACGTGCCCTGACTGACTGTAGTTACACCACAAGCCGTAATAGTAGATGGAGTATCCTGCAGGAAAGACATGTAATCAGTGCATATTAGTCAAACTATTGACTGTTAAATGGACTTATTTAATGTGTAAATTGCTCGGTGAATATGTTTGTCAAAGTTGTTTAGTGTTACGGTAGATTTTGGTTTTTCCTAAATTTTATTTAGAGTCCAGTTCATCAAACAAAAAGTTTTCCCATCCTGGACCAAGATTTAAAACTCAACCTTACAACCTCTTCTGTTTTTTTTGGCGAAGGATGCTGTTTTCTATAAAAATCAAGAAGATGGACCACAATAATTTGCTTCTTCATCTGTATATATTATTGTAATGTGTCGAAGTAATAAAGGTCAGGAGAGGGGTTATTAGGGTCGTGGGCTTCTGGTGCTCTCTGACCCTTTTAGCACTCTGTTGATTGATGACATCCTAAATATGCATCCGTGCCAAGCCTTTATCTTGCTGAGTGTTACCACTGAAGTCATATCAGCTCTAACTATAATGTATTGTTACTATCCTTATTTTACCTGTTTCTTTTTCAACATATCTGCAGATATGCCCAGTACACATCAAGTGCATACTGTATGTGTTATATATGTTGTAAAATATTCGTTGTTTAAAAGAAAATAAATATTTGCTGTAACAATGAATTTCTAACTTGATCATCTTTCTTGATAATCTTTGCTGTGAGGCCTCAGCCTGCTTCTGATGCAGTGTACATTTGTTTTGTTTGAATTAGCCTGATGTCACTGTGCGCTGTTTATTTTCCTGAATGTGTTGAGAGCAAGGCTCAGGTTCCCTTTTGTGTTTATTTGCCCTCAGCAGTGTGGATTACATGTTACCAGGATTACAAATACACTATGTAAATACCACCAGCAACTGTTTTGGGACTTCTGCAGAAGCAGTGTAAATAGATGGTTGCTAAAGTTATGGAGGCTTGTTTGCAACTCTCACAAACTTGTGATATTAACCATGAATGCCATTCTCTCTCTCTGTAGGTGTTTTGTCCCTTCCGGCTCATTTCAGTCCCTACACAGAGAACCAGCAGACGTCCGTGGACAGCAGGGAGGATGCCTATGCCCAGCTGGAGCTGAGGACGCTGGAACAGTCCCTGCTGGCTACCTGTGTGGGCAGCATTTCTGAACTCAGTGAGTACACCTAGTTCAGAATCATGTGTGTGGTCCTGGATCTCCTTAATATTAGCAGATTTTCTTCGCATTACGTGTTTAATATATTGAATTCCTCTGAGCTCTTTGAACAATCATAAAGGTAAAACAGAGACACTATAAAACATTCTTGTTATTAGAGACAAGTAAACCTTCCCAGAAAAGATAAACTAATTGTTGGATTTTTAAAAATACGTTACCATATTCTTAACACTTTCTAAACACACATCATTATATTCACATTGCTCACTGGAAGACAGGAAACCTTTCTTCTTCTAAAAAGACTGTTATTTTAGACAGTCAAGTGCCAAACAAAGGTAAAAGATTTACTTTTTAAAAGCTTCATCTCTGTCTGAAGATAAGCCCCATTGTGTATGTTATTGTGAACGTCATGCACACTCACTAAAAATAAGCAATTTAACACTTTATCTGCACATGGAGCTCTGGAGAATAAACCGAAAATGCCCCTGATTGTACTCTGTCTGTCCCTGGTTTATTTTTCCCAGCAGGGTGTATCATCACAAACTATCTGGTACTCTGAATTCCCCCCAGTAAATTTAGGCACTGGTAAAAGACGTAGCTGCACGTCAACACCTTGTAGCCTGGACTTCATCTGTTTTTACTGAGGAAAAACAAGGCTGGCCCCCATTGTTATCTACTGTGGATAGTTACATGGTTATTAAGAAAAACTGTTTCTTTAGTTTCTTAATTTTGGTAGATATATTTTATTTGGTACATGGACTCAGAAGTGTCATTACTGGATATTTTACAGGAGCTTCAATCACATCTCTATTTCAAGGTTCAATTTTCAGTCCTATGTATATGTTGGGTCAGGTGGTGTTGGGTGTTATATTAAAATGTCTTATTACATGTCTGAGAAGTTATATAGGGATCTAGTCAGAGAAAGTGTAAATCTGTTGAGAGGTGAGGGATCTCTTGTTGGAGTTTGATGAATTGGATGGATTTCTGAAATATTGCCAGTTCTACATGCCCATGTTTCATACACATGGTTGGTAAACAGAAAGGGAAGCAGACATACACACTCGACTGTATATGGTTTGTTTAAACTGGAGGCTCTGATAGTGTTGGCTGATGATGGAGCGCTGGAATCTGGTCATTAAAAAGTGAAAAAATGACAGGAGCAGAAGGAGAGTGGAGGGATGAAGGTTGTATGTATTGTGGAATGTATAGGGGATAAATTTAAGGATGGAGTGCATGGTGGTGAAAGCGGGTTTGTGTGTGTGTGTGTGTGTGTGTGTGTGTGTGTGTGTGCGTGTGCGTGTGTGCGTGCATGTGTGTGTGTGTGTGTGTGTGTGTGTGTGTGTGTGTGTGTGTGTTTGTGAGGTTGGTTTAGGGGAAATGATGGAAAGGTAGAGAGGTGAAGAGTGAGGTTGTCACTGCAGGGGGAGAGGTGGATGGATGGAGATTAGTGTTGGTGAGAGTGAGGATAAGTTTCCTTCTCCAAATGAGCTAACACTCTGCCATTTGTTCGTCCAGCACAAGGCCACGTTCATACACCGCCGTCGTTAGTGAGGCATTAAGAAAGTGTACACACACTCTCAGACACAGACACACTCTTTCTCTCACTTGCTCAGTGGTCTCTTTGTGCCACATCTCTCTGGTGGTGTGAAGCTGGGCTGTTCTGGGCAGGGCTGGCATCCTTCAGACTTATTCGTGCCTACACACACACACACACACACACACACACACACACACACACAAACACAAGTGTGTGTTCACCGATACGCATACACACAACAAAAACACAGAGGGTTTGGCACTCTGATCTGAGCCCAAGAGACCAGGCAGACACAGGAGAATCTGTGCTAGCTTCTCAGTCCTGCTGGATCTCTTGACTGGACTTGGCCAGACACAGGAACACACAGCATACATAAACATGATGTATAATGGATGGCAGGGTACTGGACATTTCAACTTAATGTCCAAAATTGTTGGAAATGTAGAGTAGGCAATAGACTAGCTCTGAAAATTGTGTCTATACACATTTGAATGTTTGATTTTCGGCTCTGTGGTGGTCTTCACCAGCCATGGGAAACATTGAGTATTTGCCCGTCCAGTTAAGTAAGGGAAATATTAAAGATCAGGATTGGACTAACCCAAATTAAATGAGCTTTGTGCTAAAGCCTGTAAAGCTAATTAGCAAACTGGGTTCACACAGAGTCCAAATACAAACTTGTGTAAACATGTTTGTACTGAATTGACTGACGGTAAAGTTGTCGTAATTTAAGTATCTTATTCTGTAAACCATTTTATTATCTTGAATCTTTGACCTGAGGGGCACACATAGTCAATTTGTATAAAAAAAACAGTTAATGTCACAGTTTATTGACTTCCAGGTTTCCACAAAGACTGCAATATAAGCTGTAATCTAAGAATGACTTTGTTCATATCCTTCTGACCCCTGGAGCTTGTTTAGCCTCGGGGCACAATATGGGCTGGAAAGCCAGGGAGAGGCTCTCCATCTTGGGCAAGAATTCCTAGGAGACCTCCTGGAGGGACTGCTGGTGGTGGTTAACACAAAGGAGGCCCTTCAGCTTGAAGTGGGGTCTGTTTCGGGAGGGCTACCCCAATCTAACCCCCCTCGAAGTACCCCTTAATACAGACATACACATACACACACACACACACACACACACACACACACACACTGCGGGACTCTTTAGCAGTGCCCCCCGGGCAGCCTCCCACTCATAGTAATCTGGTTAGAAATTAACCCGCGGATAATTATGTTAAATGAGCGTTACACGATCCCAAGTTCAACCTGGCCTCGCTCCCTCATGCTGCCCCTCAACATCCCCTCTCTGTGACAGCTCATATTTTGTCTCGTCAGTATACATATGCTCTTGTTATGACATGCATGGTCACCCATTAGGATGTTAAACTCAGCTCCTTGCAGCCCTACAGCCTCTATTTTTATGTTTTTTGCATCTATTCATGTCTATTTATGGTAATAAAGTTTCATATGTTACACTGTACATGCAGTATTCTGAACTGGCCTTCCTCCAAGTGCACATGGTTATACACTTAGCTCACAGTGTGGGTGGAGAATCTTCTGATAAGATGCATTTTTCTTAAACCTCGACACAGCACTTTTTGTGTTTCTCCAGACACATTTCTGAATGTTTTTGTACAAAGACTTCAGCACAGGTCTTAACCTTACTTTTATTATGTGACTGACACCCACCTTCTCAGGCTGAGTGCAGTGATTGAAATACGTCAATACAGAAACAGTTGAACGGTTCATTAGAGCCTGTGATCAACTGTCTGTTAGCCCATTAACTCCTTCCATGATTAAAGATGAATGGCTGTTTGGACTGGCCGTCTGGCTGTGCTTACTGATAATGACACTGCTAATGGCAAATACCACTAGAGACATGGAGCGAGTGTAATCAGTAAAGGAGGGTTGAATGTAAGTGGTTTAGGAAAAGGGGAAATCCAGTTGGATTAGGAGCCTACAGGGTTTATACTGAACACTGAGAACTCTTATTATAGGTTTAGTTTTTTTAATGTGCCAACTGGCAAATACTACTCCAGTGTTCTTTGATACTGTATTGCAAAACTCAGTAAATGAATTGAACAAGGTTCATGTATTCATTAGAAGAAAATGTCTACTAAACCTCCTAACTCCGATCTTTCTCTAATTTCCTTTGTTCCAGGTGACTTGGTGTCCCGTGCAATGCACCACATGCAACGCCTGAGCTCAGTGCGCCCAGGACTGAGCCCGGCCCGCCATACCCGTCCCCAGCAGCCTGTGTCCTGGTCGCCAGACGCCCTCCACACCCTATACTACTTCCTGCGCTGCCCACAAATGGAGTCCATGGAGAATCCCAATTTAGATCCCCCACGCATGGCACTCAGCAAGGAGAGGTGGGAGTCATGCATGGCTGGACAAGAGCATTTTAGAAGCTTGCCAAAGTGTATCACACAGTGAAATAATAGGTCTAATCTTAGGCATTGATTGTTTTTCTCATTTTGGTTTTGGATCCACCCACAGAATATTTGTTTTGTAGTGTTGCTACTACTTTCATGCATTTATGCTCTATTTTCCTGATTGCATCTGTAATTAGAAAGGATTTGATTTGGTTCATGAGATTGAGAGGAATGTAATTAATGCCAGCACTTCACCCATTGCAAATACACTAACTCAAATACACCAACATCCACTGCAGAAATTAACAAACAGGTTTTAATCCAGTGAGCAGCTTTTTCACAGACCACCTTCCTTTCTTGGCTAATCCCATTGCCCTCTTGTCACTGAAGTATTACTTTTCTGTGAGTAAATTACAGGTGAGCAAGAGACTCCAGGTGTTAATGTTAGCTGAGTGAAGGATTCATTGCACCTTTAGAGTGTAAATTAGTCTGAAGACTGATGATTTAAAGGATTTCAAGAGGCTTCACGAGGTGCTAATGGTCTGTAATTCTGTCAGGGTCTCCTCAGATCTTCCCTGTGTTGCCTCTGTAGAACATTTATTGTAATTGTTGTCATTTTTCAGTCCTGAGACAAGTGTTTGAAAATATTTTGACAGTGATTTCATTCTGCATTGCTTTAGCAATATACTTAATAATTTTGAACATTGCCCTTGGCTAATTCTTGGCTTTCAGTGACATTTGGCTTTCAAATTATGTTTCACATTATCGGGTTTCCATAGAAAGCAAAGAGTAACAATGAACTGAGTCTTGTCTCTTCTTCACCAAAATTAACTGATAAAAATGAAGTTGCATAACAATATGAAATCACCTGTAATGGTGATATTTAGCAGCAGTTCAAACGAATGTGAGCGATTATGTGCTGCCAGTTGTGTGTGTGAGTGTGAGTGAGAGAAAAGTACTAGCAGCCTACCCACACATCTGTTTCCTGGACTCACAGGAAAGAAACCCTCAGACACATGTGTTTGTGTGTGTGTGTGTGTTACAGAAAAACCATATGTTAAAAATGTCAGTGGAAATTGCTCTTCTATGTGTAAAGGTTAATTGCAATTTTTTAAACAGATGGATGGAGGCCTGTCTAAAGTTAGCACTTAAGCATACAAATGGGATGAAGCTCCCTCTATAGTGTATGTTCAGATTGCCATAGTACGATGGCTGAATATTTGTAATTTTTTTTCTTCTTAAATAATGTTGTAACCTGTGTGTGTGATGTGATGAGGCCTCGACATCTGTTAGATGATCATAGTTCGTAAAAGTTTTTGTGATGAAGTCAGACAAGTATCTTACCTAAACACGCGCACGCACACACACACACGTGCATGTGTATACTCAGAGCCAGCTGGCTTCTATACATTTAATAATGAACAGACACAGTGAGAGTGAGCAAAGGTGGGTTCCTCATTAGCATCAAAGAGAAGAGTACAGTAAATATACACCCCTCTTTTTCCTATTCTGGTTGTTTCTTCCAAGTCATCAGATGTTTTTAATGCTGGGTGCATATCAGCCTGGTTTATGTGTGCAGGATAACGTGATTTAGCGGCCTGTTCTACTTTTTACTTTGGAGCATCTGTAACTTTCCTTCTGTCTTTCTAGACATCTACCAGTTTGCCTAGATGCGTCTGTATGTAGTGTCTGTATATGTCAGCATGCATGACAGACTCAGGTGGTAGAGTAGAGCAGCACAAACCTGGTAGTGATTACAATGAGAGCGCCTGGTAATGATACAGACTGCTCTCCTACAATGGGCCTCTCAATCTTTCTGGCTCAGCCTCCATTGAAGGCTTTATAAAATCTTTGGTGGAAATCCAAAACCACCAAATCTGTGTGGGCCACATCATCAAACATTATAGGGAGCCTGGTGAGAGCCTTATTGCAGATTCCTCGAGAATACGAGAGACGCCCTTTTTGTCATCATCCCTTAAATCTGGTGCTTAGTTGTACATGGTACAGTCCGATGATGTTGTATTAAGAGTATTAGACTGCTTCAGTGTGGGAGGGCGAATGCCAGTGTCTGTGTATATTTTCAGTTTTGCATTGACACTCCTTTTTAAGCCACATAGTAGAAAAAGAGCTTTTGCAGAAAGTTATTATCCAACTTATTTAATGGTAGAATCACTCGACTTTCCACCCCAAAACAAGCACTTCCAAAAACTCTGCTGAACAGACCACCCCAACCCTTCCCCCTTCTTAAGCGGATGGAAAGGAGCACTAATGGATAGATGTGTTACTCTGATAAGAAGTAGCCAGTTGTGCTTATGCTTAACCTCAGACACATTTGATATGGTTACACCCCCCTTCTTATGTAGCCTTTATGGGAGTAATCTGACTCCAGATCAGTGGTTAACCTTGACCCTCTGCAGCACATGATGAGGTCTGCTTTAAAAACCGATTGAAGTTTCTTACATGAACACATTTACAGTGGCTTCAGGTTATAAGACACACTGGACAAATGGGAGCAGTGTAGGATGTGTTATGTTCCCTCCTGGAGAGAAAAACCTCTGCTTTTTATGTTGGACAGGTTAGAGTTCAAACACACCTGACCAGAGTTTGAGCTGTATGTCATTTTATGACCAGCCAGGTGGCGGTAAGATCGGTGCCATGAATCAGAGCTAACATTTATATGTGCATGTGTGAGAACATGTGTGGGAGAGTTTGTGTTTGTCTGTCTGTGTGTGTGTCTACATCCCGTTGTTCTCAGTGTGTAGTCGGGTCAGTAGGCTAGCCAGAAGCGCTATCTAGTTTCAGTGTTAATAGGAGGCTTGGCTTTGATGTTGCACCAACTCTCGGACAAAACTGAAGTTTGTGTTTCAGGCTGAGAGGCATAACCCAGACACAGGGGTCAGGTGGGATGTGTGTGTCAGGGGAGCAGCTCAGTTAGAGGGAGAAGGGTTTGAGAAAAGAAGGAGGGATGATTTGTGGGAAAGGGGCCAGAGCTGTGTGGGTGATGGTACAGACATGCTCCGTCTGTCTGCAGTCGCGGGCCAGTGGAAAAGGTGTAATACACATTTTTGTGTAAATCCTTTACACAGACACTCCGCCATTTGCTCATACACTCATAAAATATTAAAGGTTAATTAGTTTAAAACTGCAGCTGAAAGTATTTTATTGAACATCCAGTATTTCTGGCCATATACAGCAAGTAGACTTTTTATGTTTTTATTTCACTCACTAGAACACAGGCTGTGAAATGCTGATTGATGGAGAGGGAAAATCTCTCTGATGGATCAATGAGCGTTAAGTGTTAAAAGCTTGATACGGTTGATTGGAGCTGCTTTAGTTCTGGATTAGTGCCATTGCTGCGTGCGTGCCTAGAGGCAAGCATGCAGTAAAGTAGCTGGGCGGAGGCCTTGTGGCATTCAGGAAGACAGGCACAGACACATGCACAAATGCACACACGAGCAAATCAGACTTGCACACGGTCCAATTTGTGGTAAGTGAGGCCCATTTAAAGGAGTATGACATTGATTCCCAAGCCTGCTGCCCTTCTTCACCTCAGAAACAGGACTTTGTTATCACTCTACACCCCAGGCAATATCTCCAAACTGCCAACCAACCCCCCTTTTCATTGTGACATACCCCACCTGCCTCCCAGCCGTTTCACAGACACTCAATTACTCCTTATATGCACCTATCAGACCCATTTAGCATTCCCCTCCTACTCCTCTTCTATCCCATCAGTCCCTTGTCTGCTTGTTAACCGTCACACCTGGCTGACAGCAAGGTCCCTCCTCCTGACTGACTGATAAAGTCCTGAATCAACAGACAGAAAATAAAATAGACAGACACAGGGAACCACAGGGTATCTGCAGGTCCCTATAAAAGTCTAAGATTATGTCTGTAATGCAGTTATTAAAGTCATCTAATGCGGAATATTGCCAATCATTAAATATGAAAACAAGTTTAATTCATCATCATTTCTGCTTTATTAACCACAATTTGATCTAACAACAGCAGTCACGGAGAAGCTTTCATTTACTGCGTTCAGTTAGAAAAGTTTGTGTACATATTTGGTTGCTGAATTGTTAAATTCAGGTCCAAAAGTAAATTGCACCACTAAAAAGTCTGACACTCACTTTCTGAAAGTTACAGATACAGTGGAGCGGATCCACTCTAGTAAATTGACTTTACTACATACATTATTAACACAGCACTGATGAATGAGAGATGGTTTATAAGGAAGTGCCAATAGCTGCATAAAGTAAACATCACATAGTGAGGAGAATAAATGGCCCTGCAGGGATCCCAGTGCTCATTAACAGTAACTACAATCCCTATAGCATGCACACTATAGAGCTTTATGCCTGCATACACTCATCCTTTTGCCTCCATCTGTATTCATGATATGCATGGGAGTGTTTGCATCTCCTACAGAACAGAGGTGAAGCCACTGCTAAGAATAACACCACAGCAGGAGAACGGCTGCTTAGTAACTTGTGATAACACAGAGGCAGTGTTCAGATAATCATTAACACACTTTGACTGAGGCTCTTTATAAGATCAAAAGCAAAGCAACAATAACATGTCATTGTTTATGGGCACATATGGTGAGAGAAAGGCACATACAAGACATACATTGATACCAGATAACTGGCTAGACGCAACGTTGCAGATGGCCATATCACCAGGGGTTTCTAAGGGGTTTTAGAAGAATAGTTGAAAGACAAGGACAAAGAAAAGAGGAAAAGAGGGCAAAGAAATAATCCAGATGACTTTCAGAATGCCACGCTTACAAATACCACAGCAGACCTGATGTTCTGCTCTCTTTTATTCCACCACTAATGTTTATTCTACTGCTTCTCCATGATTTATGTCATTTTCATTTGTTCCCTCAGGCTCAGGTCAATCCTGTCTATCATTTCTATTTTAATCCGTTTCTCGCCTTTTTAGTTTGGCTTGGTTCTCTCATTCCTAGAAAGCATCTAAAACAAATGCAGAGTGCTGCACCTTTATTTATCTCCCTTAGGTAGTTTAATCTGCTACAGCTGGTTTAAAAATAGGCTGATTATTCAGAAGCCGCTGCAGCATTTTTTGTTTGTCAAACCACAGCACGAATGAAGTCACAGCTCTGTTCTCATCTCCCATCAAACCTACAGATAAAGAAAGCTGATGTTTAACTGCACCACCTGGTTACCAACACAAACACTGATAAATCACACATACATCTGTTATTTGAGTGTGACTGCATAGATGTATGATAACTTAAAAGGAGAACGCCAACCATATGTGGTGTGTGAAAGCTGGCAAATGTGCGTGAGGAGCAGAGGTGAGGTGCTCTGTACATAGTGTGTGTTTAACTGTGACTCACTGTGTTTGGTCAGGGTGAGAGGGGAAGTACAACCAGACGTACGTAAGTCATCTGGTTGACGATAGTTTATGAGTTCCCTCTTGATATGACTGAATCACAAGTGAAGAAATCTTCCACACAGATGTTTCTGTGTACGTCTCCTACATTACAATTTTTTTGTGCCAAATTGAGACTTTTTTTGTTTTGTTTTTACAGGCCATTTCTGTTGTTGCCACCTCTGATGGAGTGGATGAGAGTGGCCATAGTTCATGCTGAGCATCGCAAGAGTCTGTTGGTGGACAGCGATGATGTCAGACAGACCGCCAGACTTCTCCTGCCAGGACTGGACTGTGAACCAAGACAGCTAAAGTAAATAAGACTGCATACATAAACTCACAAGGGTTGTCCGATGGAATCTGGCCGCTTAAAACCACACAACAAGAAGGCAGCAGCACTGTTTCTGAAAATCTATAATGTTTAAAAATGTGGAATATAAACCTTACCAATTCCTAGACGATATCTATTTTTTGTTGACTTGAATCCAGTCAGTTGCGTGTCAGGGCTCTTTTTTTACTCGGGTGACCCAAGTGGGGCACTAACTCAGGCTTAAGACTGATTTGCACCTATAACAAAAATTCAGTGTACTCCTCAAACAGTTTAAACCGACTGGGCAGATAGCCAATCATATTGGGGTGGCACCTGGGGTGGCTAATCAGATTTCTGGGCTGGCCCGTGCCACCCAAGGCCACTCCCTAGACATACCCCTGAATCCAGTATCATATCTACTACGTGTGTCCATGTGGTCATTCTAATTATTTGAAAAGAAACAAAATGTAATTGCTAAGACAGTGTTGTGTCTTTCCTGTAACCAATGCACTATAGGCCTGTAATTTAATTGGTTCTCGCTCACAAATAATTACACACTGTATACAGTAGATTAATAAGTGTACACTTACTATAATGTGGCTCATTAACCTCTTCATGAAGTGTACAATAAAAGAAAACAATTGGATGCAAATGTACAATGTGCATGAGCCACGAGGTTGGAACAAACTCAATTTCAGTTTTATCTGTCTGAGTGGTGAATAGAAGTGTGTGTCTTGGCTAGTTTCCTCTCACAGTATAATCTTACTTTTTCTTCATGTCTGTGTCTCCATCAGGCCTGAATGTTGCTTTAGCTCCTTTAAGCGTCTGGACTCCAGGGCTGCCACAGATAAGTTCCATCTAGACTTGGGTTTTCGGATGCTCAACTGTGGACGCACAGATCTCATCGGCCAGGCCATAGATTTGCTGGGGCCTGACGGAGTTAACAGCATGGATGACCAGGTACTGAACATCTGTCTATTTTTGTACAATGTATTTTATGTATGATGTGTGTTGAGAGGAGTAGTGCAGCATTTGTCAGTACTCATATTCATAGATCATTTTTAGGCAGCACTATTTGTTTCTCCTCTTTCATGTGTGCACCACTCTCTGTTCTTTACTCAGGGGATGACCCCTCTGATGTATGCATGCGCAGCTGGAGACGAGGCCTTAGTCCAGATGTTGATTGATGCTGGGGCCAACCTTGACGTGGCGGTAAATATGCTACAGCAGTACAGCAATTTCAACATATGGAGACATTTTTTAAATACTGCACGTTATGTAAAATTGTATATTTATCCGGACAGGATGGGTCAGCATTTAAGTGTCTAAATTCACAGAAACTGAATTGAACATAATTGTTGAGTTTCTTGAGAGCATCACCTTGATGTTGGTGTGCAACAATGATTTGTCCTGTGCTGCCAGGTTCCACCATGCTCCCCTAAGCACCCCTCTGTGCATCCTGATAGTCGACAGTGGGCAGCTCTCACCTTCGCTGTGTTGCATGGACACATCTCTGTAGTACAGGTTGGAAACACAAACACACGTTCTATCCACCACCAAATGCAGCTACTCTTAACTTGCATAACATTTACTTTTTTGTAGAAGTGGAATGTCGAGCCATATAGGCACAATAAATGCATGTTGTCTTATGCAGTCCTGAGCTGATTGTGGATGTAATGTTACACTCTCAAAAGTTGAGTGACAAATGTGAGGTCAGAGGTCAGGCCATAAATGAGTTACAGGATGTCAAACAATGCACAGTATAACAGATGTTGTGTGTTTCTCTAGCTCCTGTTGGATGCAGGGGCCAACGTGGAGGGGGCTGCAGTCCGCAATGGACAGGAGAGTACAGCAGACACCCCACTGCAGCTGGCTTCAGCAGCAGGTGTGCACATACACAAATACACATAATACGCACAGTACAACAGAAAGGACATCTGATTGACGGACTTACATAAGGTCTGTGTGCTGATCTAATTTATGGCAGCTAAATTACCACTTGCTACAAAATTATGCAGGCTAAAAGTCTGCTGAAGGGAGACATGAAGAGATGAATGAATGAGCTGCTGTTGTAACTTTCTGCAAATCAACTAATAATTACTCAGTCAACAACATCAGTTACCAAAACAGTAGTGTGCGAGTTTTCCAAAAGACCACCAAAAGTAGCACAGGACTGATTTGTGAATGACACATAGGCAGGAGGAGCGAGGGCACGAGAGGGTAAACAGAGGCAGAGCAGTGGAGTGCTGCCTGTGGTTGTTTAGAAGCCTCTGAGCAGCATTCCTCTGTGGGCTCATCTAAAAGCCACACATAGCTGTAGTAAAAGAGACACATGCTCTACATAGCAGTAATGACAGTGTGTAAATAGTGTCTTATATGAATGTTTTTGCTGGTTTGAAAATGCAAAACAAAGCATGATAAAGCCCTCCATCTTAGCAGAAAAATGTAATAGTTGCAGTGCTAAGTATAAATGAGAAGACAAGAGATAATGAGTCACAAAATAAGAAATAAAACATTAAAAATCTTACAATGAATCCTTCGCAAATGTCTACATTTTTAAGGTAATATTTTAACTGTCAAAAATGCGAAGTAGACTACACCAGCAGGAAAAATGCATGGAGAAGAGACTACTAAAAGTATGGCAAATAGTAATGATTGGTACTTGTAAAATATAACATTTAAATGTATTTAGGATATGCATTTGTGTATTAATGACTGTTGATGTGCCTCCCAGGCAACTATGAGATGGTGAGTTTGCTCCTGGCACGAGGCGCAGACCCCTTGTCAAAGACTCACAATGGAAATGCCCTTACATCATCCCTCTATGAAGACATGAACTGCTTCAGTCATGCTGCCGCACATGGACACAGGTATGTGTGTCAACCGGATCTGAAAATGTTGTCAACAGATGCTGATGGAAAACTGCCTGGCTTCTTAACTGCAGAGGAGAAAGTAACACCGAAATAATGCTTACTATGTCATACTTCAGGAGTCTGCTTTTGAGCTTTGAGGAAAAAGTCATCCCTTTTATCGTGCAGTGAAATGTAACCTTGAAAGTGTCAAAAAAGCAAATTCGAGGCCTCCTTCTAGTAGGAGTCCATCTGTCTCTGAACACCAACTGGAAGCGTAAACCGCTCCACCTGTTCACTGTGTGTATGTGTGAACACAATGTAGACTCAACACTTCACATTCCACAGTGAGTGTGACAGATTATGTAACGAGAGAGGAGGGTACAGGGTCATAACAATGGGTATACATGTTTCAGTTTTGACATATATTAATGTTTTCATGCTTCCTTTCCTTCCTTGTCTTCTTTCTTCCCTCCTTCCTCCTCCAATTTATCTTGTCAGGAACGTGCTGAGGAAGCTACTGACTCAGCCCCAGCAGGTCAAAGAGGATGTCCTGTCTCTGGAGGAGATCTTAGCTGAGGGGGTGGAAGGTGAAGAGGCCGGGATGTGCCCTTTTCTCCCTCTCTCCCCCCTGCCCACTCCTTCCTCTGGCCCCGGGGCCCTGCCAGAGGTGGGCATACCAAGGCTCTGCAAGGCCAGGATGAAGGCTCTGCAAGAGGCCAGCTACTACAGCGCAGAGCATGGCTACCTGGACGTCACCATGGAGCTACGAGCTATGGGTACCAATTAGATGTCAAGACAAGGATTTGCTTACATTTCTAATTGTTACTTGCCTTGAAAACCAAGCATTTTTTTTTCTTTTAACCAAGGTGTTCCATGGAAACTACACGTGTGGCTGGAATCTCTGCGTTGTGCTCAGCAGCAGTCCAGAGCAGGAGTCACCCTCTCTCTCCTCAGAGAGTTCACCACAATCAGAGAAGAGGACTACTGCGAGGAGCTGGTCACCATAGGCCTACCCCTGATGTTCAACATCTTACATACCACCAAGGTAGCATCAAACATAAACCTCAGTGTCTGCTTACCTGCTTGTTCATGTTCAGAGCCATAAATGTGTTTAGACATGTGATATAATGTCCTCCTCCCTGTTCTCTCACTTTCCTCCAGAATGATGCCATTATACAGCAGTTGGCGGCTATTTTTAGTCACTGTTTTGGCCCAGCTCCTCTTCCAGCTATCCCTGGGATGAAGGCAACTCTTTCAGCACAGTTGGGTAAGGAAACTATGATTCTTACGTGTTTATGAGCATACATAGCTCAGTGTTTAGAGCTTTACTAATCTATTGATTTTTTTTTTTCATACAACATAATACTGATGGGAGGCTACATATTGCAAATACTTGTCAATAAAGCCTCAGATAGAAGAATTTACCAAAAACATTTTAAAGGCCCTGTACATACCTTTGCTACATCTTACATGATTGTATCATCAGTGCACAGTTTAAAATAGAGACTTTATTAGCACCAAAAATAAATGAAGATGGGGTATGAAGAGTGGCATGGAACACGTGACCACATATTGTGTATTCTGTAAAATTTCAATTAATTTTGACTGCATTCAAGGATCACCTGGCCAATGCTGTAGTGTGTGGGTATGACATTAAAAATCTCCCACAGGTATTGTTACAGCTGCTGCCAAATTAGTAGGACAAGTAAGTTTCTATCTGAGGCGAGGTATCAAAAAGCCATGACAGCCCTCTTCTCTGACATTACAAACAACCACAGGGGGTATTTTACTTTTAGGCAGAGTTAAAAGGAAAAAATCTCATCATAAATGCCAGGTGTGAGTATCTAGACGCCATCATGATACACCTGCATACAAGACACTATCAGAACAAAGCTAAAGTTATGTGATATGTGCTGATGTAATGCTGGACCAGTGTTCAGGCTAGCTTCCTTGTTGCTGAAAAGCTGTCCTGTGAATGGAGATGTAAGGAGGTGCTCATATATTTCTGTACAGACCCTCATTTCCTGAACAACCAGGAGATGTCAGATGTGACATTTGTAGTGGAGGGGAAACCGTTCTACGGCCACAGAGTCCTGCTGATCACAGCTTCTGACAAGTGAGTGCAGACAGGTTCACACCAGACTGAAAGATACATTGAACTACTCATGCACAGTGGTCATATAAAAAATGACATCTTTTGACAAGGATATATATTTTTTCTTTTAGATTTAAGTCTCTGCTGGCATCCTCCGGACCAGATGGCAGCCCCAACAAGGAAATTGAGATCAGTGATATCAAGTACAACATTTTCCAGGTAGAAAATTATACTCCCTATTCCTGATTTTCAAAAATTCTTCCCTAAGTTTTTTGTTTTAGAGTCACACAATAAATGAAAATTGACTTTTTTTTTTACAGCAGACATTTTAACTTGTCATAGTAGGTAAAGCATAGGTGAAACTGACAACATTGACAATGGCCGGGTTCCATTAAGTTTGCCAGGCAGCATGCACAATATTTAGACCACCCCCAAATGGAATGCAGCTATCATTAATGTTATTAAGTCAACCTGTGCTTTTCCTACTATGACAGTCTATTGATGGAAAAAGAAAAACAGGGGACAGACGTACTGCATATGAAAAAAACACAGAATAATTTACTTCAACTATGGTATTGGCTTTTTTCTAAATGATACCTTCAACCTTTCTGCAGATGATGATGTCGTATCTGTACTGTGGAGGAACAGAGTCACTGAAAACTGTTGTGTCTGACTTGCTGGAGGTAAGAATCGTTAAACAGATACACATTATCTCACTGGGTGTGAAACGTTTTAAAATTTGAGATTTTTTTGCCGTACTGTACTATATGTGGTTTTTGGCTATTTTTTCAACATGCTACATTATGATGTTTTTGGCTTTTTTTGAGCCTTTTTTCGACATGCTATATGGTGACACATTTCTACAAGTTATTATAAGCAGTTTTTAGCCATTTTTTTGATATGTAAAAATTTGAGATTTTGCACCATGCATTTTTGGCCATTTTTTGACACGCTTTATAATGATGTTTTTGGCCGTTTTTGCAACCGTCTTTGCCATGGTGTGTCTCGGCAGGTTATTTTATGCTGTTTTCAGCATTTTTTTGGAAAAGTCAAAATTTGACATTTTTCGACTTTTATGAGCAGAGCCACATGACAAGCTCCATCCAATCATACAGGCGCGCACAGTCCTCTCCACCTGAATCATCTGCAGCACAGCACACAAGACCTGCACTACAGCACAGAGGACAGGCGCACAGACAGACACAAACAGGAAAACAACAACGACACAATTTAACACCCATTAACAATAACGTGACTCACAGTGATAACAGCTGTTTTCCAGCATTTTTTTGGAAAGTCACATTTTGACATTTTTCACCATACTATAGTATTG